>NW_027168526.1:0-2500 GCF_036898095.1 Palaemon carinicauda | reverse complement strand
TCGACGCTGCCTCACACGGCTATAAATTAGCGGTGCATATAAGTTCGCGATTTATTGGGTGGAACAGATCGAGTCGGAGGTGCGTCCGTCTTGCAAGACGCTGCGTTGACTAATTCTCCCGGAGGGGAAACTGGCTCTCTTCTTCTTCTTCTTCTTCTTCTTCTTCTTCTTCCTCCTCCTCTTCTTCTTCTTCTTCCTCTTATTCTTCTTTTTCTTCTCCTTCTTCGTCTTATTCTTCTTCTTCTTCCTCCTCCTCCTCTTCTTCTTCTTCTCCTTCTTCGTCTTATTCTTCTCCTCCTCCTCCTCCACTTCTTCTTCTTCTTCTTCTTCTTCTTCTTCTTCTTCTTCTTCTTCTTCTTCTTCTCCACCTCCTCCTCCTCTTCTTCTTCTTCTTCTCCTCATTCCTCTTTTTTCTTCTTCTTCTTCTCCTCTTTTTCTTCTTCTTCTTCTCCTCCTCCTCCTCCACCTTCTTCTTCCTCTTCTTCTCCTCCTCCTCCTCCTCCTCCTCCTCCTTTTTATTCTTATTCTTCGTCTTATTTTATCGCTAAGGGTATTTTCCTGTTAGCTTTTTAACCAGGTGTCTCATTGCTGTTATTATCATTGAGATACTACCGCTAAAGAGTTATTGGGACCTTTGACTGACCATACAGTACTACATTAGATCCTTCTCTCTGGTTGCGACTCATTTTCCTTTTGCCTA
Organism: Palaemon carinicauda; assembly: GCF_036898095.1. Taxonomy (NCBI): domain Eukaryota; kingdom Metazoa; phylum Arthropoda; class Malacostraca; order Decapoda; family Palaemonidae; genus Palaemon; species Palaemon carinicauda. The sequence goes on along the minus strand of NW_027168526.1, from coordinate 1,800 downwards.
CACATACACCGAATAGTCTGGCCTATTCTTTACATATTCACCTCTGTCCTCATACACCAGACAACACTGAGATTACCAAACAATTCTTCTTTACCCAAGGGGTTAACTACTGCACTGTAATTGTTCAGTGGCGACTTTCATATCGGTAAGGGTAGAAGAGACTCTTTAGCTATGGTAAGCAGCTCTTCCAGGAGAATTACACTCCAAAATCAAACCATTGTTCTCTAGTCTTGGGTAGTGCTATAGTCTATGTACCATGGTCTTCCACACTCTTAGGTTAGAGTTCGCTTGCTTGTTTTAAAGGTTTAAAGGCCACTCATGAGTGGCAGGGGCAAGGGACAGTGACATTACCCTACCCTATCAAGCAAGACAAAATGCCCTTGACACTGACCATATATACATATGATCAGCGCCCAAGACCCCCCTCCACCCAAGCTAGGACCAAGGAGAGCCAAGGAATGGCTGCTTTCTCGGCAGATAGATCTATAGGTTCCCCCAAACCTCACATCCTTCGCTCACAATGATGGGGAGGTTGACCAAGGAAACTAACGAGTTTGAGCGGAACTCGAACCCCAGTCTGGTGTTCAGCAGTCAGAAACGTTACTACATCGACCACCACAACCAGACACACTATTTCAGGTTGCAGTGACCAAAGAAAGTAATGAGTTTGAGTGTGACTCGAACACCAGTCTGCCGTTCAGCAGTCAGGAATGTTACTACATCGACCACCACAACCAGACACACTATTCTGTTTCTTTATCTACTTTCCTCAATGGGATATTTTCCTTGTTGGAGCCATTGCAAGTTGAGCTTCCTGGAAACGTTGCAAACATTGTAGAGGCTATGTGTGCTGTAAGCCAGTCAGTTGCAATTGAGAATAATTTGTTGGTTAACCCCTTTCACCCCCCAATGGACGTACCGGTACGTCCTTGCAAAAACCTGTTATTTACATTTATTTGCATATTTTTGATAACTCTTTGAGAAACTTCAGGCATTTTCCAAAAGAATGAGACCAACCTGACCTCTCTATGGTGAAAATTAAGGCTGTTAGAGCAATTTAAAAAATATATATATTGCAAAATGTGCTTGAAGAGAAAAAAAAGAGCAAAAAACTGTCATTTACATTTTTATTGCATATTTTTGATAACTTTATGAGAAACATCAGGCATTTTCCAAAAGAATGAGACCAACCTGACCTCTCTATGACGAAAATTAAGGCTGTTAGAGCAATTTAAAAAATATATATTGCAAAATGTGCTTGAAAAAAAAAAAAAAAAAAAACACCCTGGGGGTTAAGGGTTGGAAATAAGGGTTAAGAACCGTAATCTCAGTGATTCAATGTTCATGCACTTCGTATTGTCAGGATTCATGGTGGAACTAACATTTTCAAGCTAGGAAAAGTAGGAAAAGTAGGATACTATAAGCCCCAGAAGAGGAAAAAGAAACAAGGAAATGAACTACAAAAGAAGTAATGTACAATCAAAATATAATATTTTAAGAAGTGTAACAAAATTAAATTAGATCTTTCATATGTAAACTATAAGACTTCAAGAAAAACACGTGGAAGAGAAATAAGATAGAATAGTGTGCCAGTGTGGTCGAGTGTACCCTCAAGCAAAAGAACTCTAACCCGAGACAGTGGAAGGTCATGGTACAGATGCTATGGCACTACCCAAGACTAGAGAACGTTGTTTGTTATTATTATTATTATTATTATTATTATTATTATTATTATTATTATTATTATTAGCTAAGCTACAACCCTCACCTGCAAAATCAGGATGCTATAAGCCTAGGGAC
>NW_027168525.1:50000-62500 GCF_036898095.1 Palaemon carinicauda | reverse complement strand
CAAGTTTTGAAAAAACTATGGAAACCTGTGTATCCACGGCAATAATGCAGAGTAACTCAAATTTGAGTGGTGGAACCTCACTCTTGTACTACTAATAAATAATGATGATAATAATATTAATAATAAATTCGACTTGCTCGGGCTAGCGTGCGCTAGAAAGTGACCACTTACTAAATACCTCTTCAAACATTGAATACGTTTCACCCAACACTAAATTCTCATTGGCCACTGCCTACATAACAACTGAACTTAAGTAACAAGACACTTAAGATCTGCTTACATGTCGTTAGGACAATTATTTTTCGCTATACTTCGTAACGCGAAAAAATTCTAGTCCTCACTTCACTCCGCATTCTCTACACTACAGGTATAAACATAATAAAACATTAAATTGCATTATAGCGCACCGTGCCGGTTGACCCTAGATAATACCAAAGAAAGGGAGAGAAGGAAAAAAAAATGGAGAGAGAGAAATAAATGCTCCGATTGAATGATTTACACATTTAACCTCTTTTTGAAGCCTTTGACAAACATGTTTACTTGAAACAGACTACCACCACTCATGTCTATGAAGACACCTATCATTGACGTTATCGTTTGCGATGTTTGAACTTGTAGCCACAGTTTTAACAAAAAATTATGTTTGGTTACATTACAGGAGCTTTTAAAAAACTTCTTAAAGAGAAATCGATCAAAGGACAAAATCATTCCAGCTTCCTCTGCATCAAGCAAAATACATCAAATATGGAAAAGCATTTGTGATAACTTCCGATATCAAAAACTTCACAGTATTGGCAATTTAATTTTTTTTTTTTTTCTGTTCAACTAAGAAATCTTCAAATTACAATAAACTTAATTCCCCAAATCTCATAAGAAAACCTTAATGATCTATCAAAATAATAAAGAAGTTTTTCAATATAGGAAAATATAATCCGCACGGATTCTGCAACACCATATTATCAAAAAGATCCTTTGTATGCACCGATCTACCAGCTTAATGTTTCACAGGTGCTTGCAAAGATTTAACAAGTGAATTTTCCGTTGGATCTATGTAACCCCTCATTTCATGCATGCACGTTATGGCATAAATAGCCTGATCACTGGAGATTACTAAAGCGCCGGAATCTAATAAAAGAGTCATAAATAAAGCAACATACAATGGCATTTCGCTTTGCTCGTGACCATTATTGTAAGCTTCTCTTTGTTGAAAGACAAGTTGGTAGGCCTTGTCGGTGCTGTCATTCATCGATGATAGAATATGCTCATGACAACTGAGGTCCCCCAATTTCCTGTCCAAATTAGATGCCACCGTTAAAGACGACTGCTGGCATTTCATTGTATTCACGATCCTGGAAAGCAGATTCCAAAAATAAAACATTGTACATATATACTTATAATTTCAAAAACCTTTACCTTCTATATCAAAGTTAAATTTCAACGAAAAATTTCCCTCTTTGCCGTGTGTAATAACCTTTTGTTACGTAAACACTCAAAATTTAACAATAAAGCTTCCCTCGTTAATATCAACAGTCAAGATGGAGAGGACTTTCACTCTGGAATATTCTACTTAAGAATGTTTACCTCCATTTTATTAATAACTTTTGGTATAAAGCACCAAACCTCAAGTTAAAGCATCAGTTCCCTCTGTACCGGGACACCAATATTAGAGATTAAAAACCTCAACATATTTTTAAAAGTAGCAAAACAGTCTAAAGAATGAATAACTCTCACAAGTCCATAACTCTGAAAAATGTAAGCAAGAATTGACCATTCATCCATGTTAGTTGACAACACTTCAAAATATCCACTCTTTTGTACTCTTTCTGGGCTTACATACATTGATGACCTGAACAGTGTATTCAGTACAAGTTTAAATTCTTTGTTTTCTATGAGTTCCAAATCTGGCTTTTTGCTACCTACTTGCATTAAAATCGAAAATCTTTTATCTGAAACAACGTTCAAACATAGCCAAAGTACTTTACATAATTCTGTCGACTGCCTCCTGCTCCTTCATGTTTAATCTTAAAAAATTCATTTGCTGTCCAGTTTCCAACCACTTTTCATGATAAAAAAAAATGCGCTGTATTCATCGCTAAAAACTTCAGAATTACTCCAAACCTACTACTGAGGTGTCACAACATATAAATTTCCCAACACCAGAGGCGTCACAATATAACTATTAAATCTGAGGAGTCACAATATAGCGGTAAATTTCCTATGAGGCGTTGCAATATATTGATAAGATTGCCTACATCCGAGGCTTCGCAATGTGATAAATTGCCTACATCTGATGCGTCACAATATAGTAATTAACTGCCTACATCTTAGGCGTCACAATAGAGTGATAAACTGCCTACATCTGAGGCGTCACAATATAGTGCTAAACTGCCTACATCTGAGGCGTCACAATAGTGCTAAACTGCCTACATCTGAGGCGTCACAATATAGTGCTAAGCTGCTACAGTACATCTGAGGCGTCACAATATAGTGATAAACTGTCTACATCTTAGGCGTCACAATATAGTGATAAACTGCCTACATCTTAGGCGTCACAATATAGTGATAAACTGCCTACATCTTAGGCGTCACAATATAGTGATAAACTGCCTACATCTTAGGCGTCACAATATAGTGATAAACTGCCTACACCTTAGGCGTCACAATATAGTGTAAACTGCCTACATTATAGGCGTCACAATATAGTGATAAACTGCCTACAACTTAGGCGTCACAATGAAGTAATAGGTTAAATAAGTCTGATGAAAGTATATAGTTAAAGTAACGACCAAAATAAAAAGAATGAATTTCTGCGTCAAAACGTGATCTCAACCAGAGCATCTGATATTTCTTCATTAAGTTCTCGACTAGCTTTGCTCAATATGTAAAAATACAGAAATACTTTATTGTTTACATTTTAACAATACTTCTCACGACAAATTTTGTGGAAATTATGTAACAGACAATTCTGTCCAAAAGATATTCGTTAAAATAACGTTTTTGTTAATTCAGAAGGTTTGGCATCTAAACAAGATCTTTAACGACATAGTTTATCCTAATACTGTAGTTACAAAATTTGCCTTCAGTATTCGTCCTCTGTAAACCTTTCCAAATACAATTTAAGAGTCTGAAAACCAATTATACTTTCTTGTAAATAAATCCAAATCTTGAAGCTTTTAAAAGTAAATAACTAGCATCCGATGCCCCTTCAAAACAACCTTCCGCAGCTATGCCATCATCTAAAAATACTTCAATCTTCACTTCCTTAGATCTCCAATATCTAACAGACTTAAGAACTTTAGTAAAGATGTACCGCCGCTTTCAAAAATATCTAAAGATAATCCATTATAAAAACATTTTACATTTTTCCCCAATGAGAAAGATATTGGCAACGTTTTAATAGATTTCTATGCGATAAGCAGACTGTAGACTGATTAAATCCTTAAAAAGTTTTTAATAAAAAACCAGCCTTTGCTTTCCATTTCCATTCTTGGTCACCGTCAAAGGAATTATTTCTTAGTTTTTCTGATACCAGTGTCATCTATTCTCTTTTAATGAATTCTGATTCGTTCCTTTCTGACCTATTGTTACCCAATCCAACAACCACATTAACGGTTTTGAAATGGAATTTTATGATCGACCTTTTAGACGTCAATGACTATCCCAATCTAATTCTGTTCAATGTATTGTGAATAACTACAACCAACAGGCGATTAAAAACAATAAAATAAAATAAACACAATGTTCCAATTTCCTTGTACCAACTGTTAAGTATACAAAATAAAGACAGCTATATTTTCACTTATCTTTTCGACGTCTTTCTTGGTACGTTCCCGGCTCCAATGTCAACTCTCGGCCTTTATTGAGCTCTAGACTTCTTCCATCAAAGTTGATATGAATCCACACTTTCCCTCGATATTTAACTAGCTTGACACTTTCGGCGATGCTGCTCTTTGCGTACTAACTCGTTTCTGCAGCAGTTTTAGATGTTCCTTGTCCTCCAAGTTGATAAACAATCGCATCTAATGCTAACATTTTCATATCAGTTTCCTCAAAATAACGCGATGCTCATTCAAATGGATTTCCATCATACTTTAACGAGGTGCGGATACTTGTTGAATATTCTGCTGGAAATCGGATAATAGATTGTCCATCACTTCTTGAAACGGTTTCAGCATTCTGATTGCTAGCGTGAAAACACTATTCACATCTGAAGCTGTATTTGACCCTGCCTGGCGTCCTGGCTAATAAATTCGACTTGCTCGGGCTAGCGTGCGCTAGAAAGTGACCACTTACTAAATACCTCTTCAAACATTGAATACGTTTCACCCAACACTAAATTCTCATTGGCCACTGCCTACATAACAACTGAACTTAAGTAACAAGACACTTAAGATCTGCTTACATGTCGTTAGGACAATTATTTTTCGCTATACTTCGTAACGCGAAAAAATTCTAATCTCTGTTGTTTTCATGCTTTCAATAACTAATCTGGACTCTTACATAATTTCCTCCGCCAACGAGGTTAAAAAGAGGTTATGTTTTACCCACTGTGTTTATGTGAGTTGGTGTTTGATTGTGTGTTTGTTAGTGAAGACATTCATGGCCATAATTTGAATCGTAGAGTAATGAAACTTTCAGGGATTAACTGTTATGTAAAAATCTGGAATTGATCAAATTTGGGAAGGTCAAGGTCACGTTCAAGAAAAATGTCCATTTCACTTGAAAAATCCAAGCCAATGAATACAGGTTATACTCAAAGGTCAAGGTCAAGGTTGAGCAAAAGGTCGAAGAATGAGCTGCCATGACTTGTTTAGGATACGTTTTGAAACAAAGACGGGTGTTTGATTATGTTCATTCGTTTAGTAAACAGTTGCTTTTGGGCAATGGAATGTATTGCTTCGTGTTTATTTTTAGATTTTGTTCGTAATAGTCAAAATGCTTTTCGTTTGTACATTATAATAATAATAATAATAATAATAATAATAATAATAATAATAATAATAATAATAATAATAATAATAATAAAAATAATAATAATAATAATAATAATAATAATGATAATAATAATAATAATAATAATAATAATAATAATAAAAATAATAATAATAATAAAAATAATAATAAATTTATAGTAGTAGTAGTAGTAGTAGTAGTAGTATTAGTAGTAGTAGTAGTAGTTGTTGTTGTAGTAGTAATAGTAGTAGTAGTAGTAGTAGTAGTAGTAGTAGTAGTAGTAGTAGTAGTAGTAGTAGCTAATAAAGCAAAATTATGGTCTTTTTCAGTTTTTTTGTGAATTTGGATTTTATTCAATACTAGATTTTAAGTCTTCACTTTTAATCAAAATGATGACTCGCGTAATAAATTTTCTTATTTAAAAGATATTCTCTTATTGAAGTATGGAATAAATATTTATAGTAATTTTCAAATAAATATAAACATGAGAAATTATAATATTGTCCACATTGCTTTGATTTCCTTTGGCCGGTCACACTATAGCTTGGGAGACTGGTTCGAGATAATGAAAGCAATTAAGTAAGACAATTAATCTGATTTAACTCAGACAATCGAATTAATTAGGTCGACAACTCCATCTCTTCCTGATCATATTACAACTTTAGTCTGTCGAAGTTGGTTCGACATTCGACATTCGACTTTGGCTGGCCAAGAAGATGTAAATCTATCTGGTTAGTTTTTGATAAATATCATAATTAGTTTTTTCTTAATTTCTGTAGTTAATAATTTTGATCAATGAATTGATAAATGTGAATAAATATATGCATAGATTGAGGTTTTTGTCAAAAATTATCATTTAATTTCTTTGATTATTATACACATTAGTTGATAAGTGGTAGCAACTATACATATATGAATAAATATATTCATAATTTGGGGTTTGTGTGAGATTTCACAATTATGTTTTTTTTATAGTTTCTGCATTTATTGATATTAATTAATGAATAAGTGGCCATACTGGAAAAATTTGTAGATTATTGAAATAATATGAAAGATTATGAACAAATATGGACTGAAAGTCTTATAATCTGAAAGAATTCCTTATTGCAAATAAACAATAATAATAATAATAATAATAATAATAATAATAATAATAATAATAATAATAATAATAATAATAATAATAATAATAATAATAATAATGAAACTAGACATCATCATCATCATCATCATCATAATAATAATAAAAATAATGATAATAATAATAATAATAATAATAATAATAATAATAATAATAATAATAATAATAATCTCTCTTGATATCACCATTCTTAAAAAAGTTGAATTGCATTAAACGAAGAAAATTTTGTTGAATACACGAACACTGAATTTAAATCCCCAAGAGAGAAGGACTGAGAGAGAAAATTGTCAAGAGCCACAGTATATTCAACTTTGGAATTCCTAATGAAATTGAAGAGACTTGGAGAAACTTTTCTGTTTTGTTTAATGTGATTACAACTCTCTCTCTCTCTCTCTCTCTCTCTCTCTCTCTCTCTCTCTCTCTCTCTCTCTCTCTCTCTCTCTCTGTTATATTTATATTTCAACTGATGAATCAAAAGCATATTTTGTGTAATGTGATTGCAAATTCTCTCTCTCTCTCTCTCAAAGCGCGTGTATAAACCGCGCTTTGAACCAAGAGCCCCAAGATATGAGGGCTTTCAACCCAAACCTGCACATTTAGAGTCCAACTACAAAGAATGCATCTATAATGCCAGGGGCTGGTGCAGATATGGGGACAGTTGCAGGTATACACACACAAATAAATATGAAGGTGAAAGAGCAAATATAATAGAAAAGTTGGATTTTTTAATGGCAGAATTCCGGGAAATGAAGAAAAGAACATCATATCAGAACAGGAAGGAAGCATGGGAGAATCCATATTATTACCAATATTAAATAATGGGGATGAAACACAAACCATAATAGTAATGAATGCACAGGGTTTAGTCACGAGTAACTCTAAAAGGAAAATAGAGTTCTTAGAAGAACTAACCCAAATTGAAAAAATAGATATATTAAATATAAGTGAAACATGGTATTCCCAAGAGACTGGCAGTGATGACCAGATAAAGGGTTTCCAAACTTATAGATCAGACAGAAAAAATAGGAATCAAGGGGGAACCGCAATATATGGAAGAGACATAAATCAAGGAAAAGTATGTGAAAAATACAGCAACACAGAATGTGAATTGATTGCGGTAGAATTTGAATTTGAAAAACTAATGAATATTGTAGTTTACAGACCCCCAAACACTAAGGAGTTTGACATAATAATAGAAAAAATAGATGATATATGTAGAAACCATAAAGACTGGAATATACTCCTATCCGGAGATTTTAACTTTCCTTTCGTGGATTGGAAAGAACGGATAGAAGAAAGTGGTTGTATGTATACATATAAAAAAGATAGTAATAGTAGCGCAGAAGATAAGAGGCAATTTGAAAAGCTTCAAGATATGCTATTAGAACATAATATGCAACAAATAAACCACATTCCAACAAGAAAGGAAAATGTCCTAGATCTAGTATTTGTGAATGAGGTGAATTATGTTAAAGAAATAATAGTGTATAACACGGGAATTTCAGACCACAATGTCATAGAATTGATAGTTCATTCCAAAGCAAGTGATCACAGAATTAATAAAAGCACAAAACTTTGGGAAGGATATGGAAAATATAACTTTTACAGTAAGAATATAAAATGGTCAGAAATAAATGAAGAACTGAATAAAGAATGGAAAAATGTATTTATAAGTGATAATATACAGGTAAATACGGATATACTGTACAAAATACTGGAGAAAATTGTTGAAAAATATGTACCGAAAAAAAACAATAAACAAAAGACGTGCATACCAAGAGACAGAAGGATCTTATTTCAGAAAATTAAAAAGTGGAAGAAAAATCTTGCAAAAGAAAAAAATGTGTGGAAAATGAGGGAAATAAAATGTAAGATAGAAAATGCAGAACAAAAGATTATACAGTCGAAAGAAAATGAAAAAAGGGACTTAGAAGAAAGGACACTTCAAAATATAAAAAGCAACCCCAAAGTACTTTACTCCTATGCAAAAAAAGATGAATAAAAGGAGAATAGAAATAGGCCCTCTAAGAATTGAAGGACGGCTAACGAATGAAAAAAAGGAAATATGCAACATATTAGCAGAAAAATATGAGAGTGAGTTCACGCCAAGAATTGCGAATGAGAATAATGAAACAGAAATGAGAGAAGAAAATGTTGAATATCTAACGGATATAGATATTAATGAAGCAGATATTGTCACGGCTATAAACGAAATTAAAAATGGATCGGCAGCCGGACCAGATGGAGTTCCAGCGATTTTGTTAAAAAAAACTGCAAACACTATCGCGAAGCCACTTGCAATACTGCTAAGACAGAGTATAGATATGAGCGAGATATATGTTAAACATAAATTAGCTTATATAACCCCTATCTTCAAAAGTGGATCAAGACTAGAGGCAAGCAATTATAGACCTGTTAGTCTAACATCACATATTATGAAAGTGTATGAGAGGGTAATAAAAAAGAAAATAATGAACCATTTGGTCAAAAATAATTTGTTTAATATGGGTCAACACGGTTTCGTACCTGGAAAAAGTACACAGACCCAACTGATAGCTCACTATGAAAACATATACAATAATATGATAAATGAAAAAGACACAGATGTGATCTATCTAGATTTTGCAAAAGCCTTTGACAAGGTAGACCATAACATATTGGAGAAAAAAATGAGAAAGCATAATATTGTGGGAAAGATAGGAAAATGGGTAAAAGAATTCCTGCAAAACAGAAAACAGATAGTGGTTGCAAATGACAAGAAATCAGATGAAGCCCAGGTAATATCTGGTGTGCCCCAAGGTACGGTATTAGCTGCACTGCTATTTGTTATTATGATCTCAGACATAGACTGTGATGTTGAAAACTCCGTAGTGAGAAGTTTCGCCGATGACACAAGAATAAGTAGAGAAATTACTTGTGATGAAGATAGGAACTCACTACAAAGAGATCTAAACAAAATATATGAATGGGCGGAGATAAATAGGATGGTATTTAACTCCGATAAATTCGAATCAATAAATTATGGAAACAGAGAAGGAATGGTGTATGCATACAAGGGACCTAATAATGAGACAATCACAAACAAGGAAGCAATTAAAGACCTTGGTGTAATTTTAAATAGGAATATGTTATGCAACGACCAAATAGCAACACTGTTGGCTAAATGTAAAGCAAAAATGGGAATGTTATTCAGACACTTTAAAACAAGAAAAGCTGAACACATGATTATGCTTTACAAAACTTATGTGCGTAGTACACTCGAGTACTGCAATGTGATATGGTACCCACACTACCAAAAGGATATTGCGCAAATAGAGAGTGTACAAAGGTCCTATACTGCTAGAATAGAAGAAGTTAAGGACCTTGATTACTGGGAAAGACTGCAATTTTTAAAACTATACAGTCTAGAAAGGAGAAGAGAACGCTACATGATAATACAAGCATGGAAGCAAATAGAAGGAATTGCTGAAAACATCATGGAGCTTAAAGTATCAGAAAGAGCAAGCCGAGGTAGATTAATAGTGCCAAAAAGCATTCCAGGTAAACTGAGAATGGCGCACAGGACATTAATCCACTACGCACCAGCATCGATAATGCAGCGACTATTTAATGTGCTGCCAGCTCATCTAAGAAACATATCAGGAGTGAGCGTAGATGCGTTTAAAAATCAGCTCGATAAGTACCTAAGATGCATCCCAGACCATCCAAGACTGGAAGATGCAAAATACACCGGAAGATGTATTAGCAACTCTCTGGTGGATATACGAGGTGCCTCACACTGAGGGACCTGGGGGAACCCAAACAAAAAATAAGGCAATAAGGTAAGGTAAGGCTCTCTCTCTCTCTCTCTCTCTCTCTCTCTCTCTCTCTCTCTCTCTCTCTCTCTCTCTCTCTCTCTGTTATATTTATATTTCAAATGATGAATCAAGAGCCTATTTTGTGTAATGTGATTGTAAATTCTCTCTCTCTCTCTCTCTCTCTCTCTCTCTCTCTCTCTCTCTCTCTCTCTCTCTCTGTTATATTTATATTTCAACTGATGAATCAAGAGCATATTTTGTGTAATGTGATTGAAAATTCTCTCTCTCTCTCTCTCTCTCTCTCTCTCTCTCTCTCTCTCTCTCTCTCTCTCTCTCTCTCTCTTTGGATCCCTCGTTGGAAAAGCAGGACAACATAAGCCCAAAGGCTCCAACAGGCAAAAATGGCCCAGTGAAAAAAAAGTAAATAAGGAAATAAATAAAGTACAAGAGAATTAATGAGCAATTAAAATAAAATTGTTTAAGAACAGTAATATTGAAATAGATCTTTCATATATAAACTATAAAAAGTTAAAATTAAGTAGGAAGAAAAATAAGACAGAATAACGTGCCTGAGTGCAAAAGATTTGACAAAATCTCGTTACATTCATTTCATGGTTTGCCATCAAGGAGGGCAATCCTGGGAACTCCTCCTGCAAAACCACCCTTATCGTATCCATCATATTTGAGGGAAAAAGATTTAGAAGGAATTAGAAAAAAAAATATATCTTTCTTAAGAGACAGATCGTGATTTGGACTTCGTTCAGTTGGTTCTGACTCATTAAACTGATATGTGTTATTTTACCTTCTTTTAACTTTATTTTTGAACAAAAGTGTTTTTTTTATTTGTTGATATATTCATTGGTTTTGCTGTTCAAGCAACCAATACTTCGTGTTTATGTGTGCTATGAAATCGATACAATGAAGAAAAATGAGGGTAAACTGTATTTGTTATTATTATTATTATTATTATTATTATTATTATTATTATTATTATCATTATTATTATTATTATTATTATTATTATTGTTGTTGTTATTATTGTTATTATCATTATTACTATTATCATTGTTGTTGGTGTTATTATTATTATTATTATTATTATTATTATTATTATTATTATTATTATTATTATCAATATTATTATTATTATTACTATTATTATTATTATTATTATCAATATTATTATTATTATTATTATTATTATTATTATTATTATTATTATTATTATTATTATATTAAGCAAACCAATTAATTTTCTTTTAATAAAATACAGGATAGAGATGGATGTGGAATATTTTAAGAAGGAAAAAATAAGTTAGTCCAGCGCGTACCTGAATGGAACCCGCTGGACAGTAGAGGGCGTGGTAGACCAAGAAGAATGTGGCTGATGGCAATGCGGTGGGAGGTTGAATGTGAGAAGTGGATTAAGCTCAGAGACATGGTACAGAAAAGATATATATATATATATATATATATATATATATATATATATATATATATATATATATGTATGTATATATATATATATATATATATATATATATATATATATATATATATATATATATATGGCTTAAATTCATTAAGATCCTTTGCATCAAGTAGGTGCCAGAGGAGTGAGTAAATAAGTAAGTAAGTAAGTAAGTCAGTCAGTCAGTCAGTAAGTAAGTAAGTAAGTAAGTCTGCCAGTCAGTAAATAAGTAATTAAGTGAACAAGTGAGTCAGGAAGTAAGTAAGTAGGTAAGTAAGTAAGTAAGTAAGTCTGCCAGTCAGTAAATAAGTAATTAAGTGAGCAAGTGAGTCAGTAAGTAAGTAAGTAGGTAAGTAAGAAAGTAAGCAAGTGAGTAAGTGAGCAAGTAAGACAGTAAATAAGTAAGTCAGTCAGTAAATAAGTAAGTAAGTAAGTGATCAAGTAAGACAGTAAATAAGTAGGTCAGTCAGTAAGTAAGTAAGTAAGTAAGTAAGTCAGTCAGTCAGTCAGTAAGTAAGTAAGTAAGTAAGTAAATAAGTAAGTAAGTAAGCAAGTAAGTCTGTCAGTCAGTAAATAAGTAATTAAGTGAGCAAGTAAAAGAGTAAATAAGTAAGTCAGCCAGTCAGTCGGTCAGTATGTAAGTTAGTAAGTAAGCAAGTAAGCAAGTCAGTAAGTAAGTAAGTTATAAAATTCAAAAATAACAATCAACTTTGAATCAAATTCTTTATTCCTAAAACCTGGTAGGAATTCCTCAATTAGTCTCAGCTACCACCTCGACATTCCAAGAAATTCCAAGAAAGAAATTCCAAGAAATCCCCCTTTGATTTTTCCAACATTATACTCGCTCCCTGCAAAGTACCATAGGCCTAATTAGCCTAAATGGATTGCTGCGCCTATTCGCAGCCCATTCTAAGCCTATTCCTCACCCGTGTTATTCCAATTATTATTATAGTTGGAATTCGAATGACATTTCGGGTAGTCCTAAAACCACCACCCATTCTTCAAGCAGAATCTAATTCGGCATAATTACGTTAGTTTATTCAGTGCTTGGAATATGCCTGGCTGATTTAATATATTTCCTCTTGTGGAGCAATTAACCAAGTATTTTTTTTTGTGATTATTTTATTTGTTATTTACA
>NW_027168525.1:37500-45000 GCF_036898095.1 Palaemon carinicauda | reverse complement strand
ATAAAATTTTTTTATTGTTCATGAATTCATTGTATTCATTCTTTGCTTTGCATATCTGTTTTCTAATTATTAGAATATTAGTGTAAAGCAAAAACAATAGTTAAAAGATTAAAGCAGTTTTTCTTAACAGTTAAAGATTTATCAAATTAAAGGATATATGAATATACAGTTCCATGTAATACCAAATCTATTCTAGAGCATATTTATTTAAAGCAAAATGATGTCATGGAATGTTTCAGAAATCAAGGATTGGAGAGCTCTGCACATTGGTTATTTTCATGGCCAATAGATGGCAGTAGAGTACCAAATTGCTAATTATCCCCAACTTCCACTTATTATTATTTGCATTACTTCATTTCTGTTGGTATTTGGGCATAAATTTTCTATATAACAGACACACATGAACTTCTTGTTCCTTGTTATATGTCGACAACTTAATTCTTAGGAAATTATAAATCAAACGATAAATGTCTCAGGAATATTTCCTTAGCAAACAATCGTTAGTTCAATTACATTTAGGGGGTCAGGAGGCTTGCCAGATATGCCACATGTACTGAAACAGGAGAGAGACTTAGTAATTATACATTTATCTGATCTAATTTTTAGTTAACTTTTTATGAAACCTAAAGATAATCAATATGGTTTATGGTATGACATAAGTTGTTAGAAAAAACTACGTAGCATTATTATATTGTTACATCCAGAAAGGCATAATAACACTGATCCCCTCCCTCCCTTACACCGTAACCTGTTTTACTTTTACGCCAATAGATGGCATCAGAGGCTCCTTGCCCCAACTAATTTAGTCTTATATTTGTAGACCACGTGTGTCAAAAAAGTGAGGTAGGAAGATAGAGGCTAGAGAATATGTAGTTGATGAATTGTTCAACGATCGTTTCCTTATTATGTATGGATGTTTATATCAGAAAATGATGTGAATTTTTCATATGCTATCGGAAACAACCTGAGTTTACTTATAAAAAAGTTTAGGATTTATTTTTTTCATCAGAACACATGGGTGGTGGATCATGTCCCTGTGCAAGTGACCAAAGTAACAATCATCAGAATAGTTAAGGTTGGTGGGACGAGTTTGGGACAGCTCTGCCAAATGGAATTTCCTTGAATGGAGAATATCATTATTCATTACAGATTCAAATCATTTCGGGAGTAATAGTTACATACAAGAAGACGTATGACTATGGTGTGATTTGATGTTCTTATAATCAGCGTAATCAACATAATTAAATTGAATAATGAAAAAGTAAATTGTCACATTTCTGTGACTTCGCCAACGTCTGACTGTCTTGCGCCAACCTCCTGCGCATTTGTGTTTTGTTAATAAGGGCGTTCTGGAGTGTAAATCAGTTAGAAAAGAAACCTTATCGTCATTTCCTTAGTAAAGGTATGCATGTCAGTAAAGCTGTTTCTTGGTTCAATTTAGGTTAAAATAATACATTAAGTGTGTATATAGATACATACACACACACACCTATATATATATATATATATATATATATATATATATATTATATGTTTTCCCTAACCAGTAACGGTCAATGATAGGCCAATTATCAATATAGATTATAACAAGTAGAACCGATGTTCATTTATATAGGTGAAGTGTGGATTTTGCATTAAACTATTAAAGATATATGACAATTGATTATCAACATTTATTTTTATTAGTACAAATCGTGATGTTTTGAAGGACTCTGGGGCTGGGTATACAGTTGAACATGATATTTTGGAGAGACGGAAATGTGAGCATCATGATAATGATGATGATAATGTCCACAGAATTAATGAGACTATAAAAAGAATTTCGCTTTTTACAGAATTTTGTTTCAAAGGAATTTTCTGTAATGATATCAAAGTCAGATTAAATCATTGCAAATAAAACACACGAATGGTTTCCTTTTTTTTTTTTTTTTTTTTTTTTTTGAAAAGGTAAATGGCTGTCTGCTAAAGAAGGTGATGAATGCAAGAGTTGATGGGAGAAGTACAAGAGGAAGGCCAAGGTTTGGGTGGATGGATGGTGTGAAGAAAGCTCTGGGTGATGGGAGGATAGATGTGAGAGAGGCAAGAGAGCGTGCTAGAAATAGGAATGAATGGCGAGCGATTGTGACGCAGTTCCAGTAGGCCCTGCTGCTTCCTCCGGTGCCTTAGATGACCGCGGAGGTAGCAGCAGTAGGGGATTCAGCATTATGAAGCTTCATCTGTGGTGGATAATGTGGGAGGTTGGGCTGTGGAACCCTAGCAGTACCAGCTGAACTCAGCTGAGTCCCTGGTTAGGCTGGAGGAACGTAGTGAGTAGAGATCCCCTTTTTGTTTTGTTTCATTGTTGATGTCCGCTACCCCCCAAAATTGGGGGAAGTGCCTTTGGTATATGTATGTATGTAATAAAGTTGATAGGTTGTTGGATGTCAAGAAAGGTTAATCGAGACTATTTTCAATGTATTAAAAAAGGTTTTCAAATAAGTTACAAATACCCTATGATTGATAGAAATGGGAATAAATGTTAAATGTTTATCCTCATTCTTATCGGTCAAAGGTTTGAGTCCTTAGCTGGGCTGAAATATATATCATGAAATGAATTACCTTAAGAATTTATGTTCCCAAGGAAAAGCGAATTCGATATTAATGGTATTTGTAACTTATTTGAAAAATTCATGTATGAATGTATATATATATATATATATATATATATATATATATATATATATATATATATATATATATATATATATATATATATATATATAATTTATATATAAATATATATATATATATATATATATATATATATATATATTTATATATATATTTATATATATTTGTATATATATATATATATATATATATATATATATATATATATATATATATATATATATGCATATATGTGTACAAATATATATATATATATATATATATATATATATATATATATATATATATATCACAAGCACTCGTGGTATTAATCAATGTAAATATCAACCGCAATTACATCTGATAATGAATTTGACCGTAGGTAACGTACACCCAGCAACAAAACCGGTGTCGCCTGGCCAGACCTGACTTGGAGAGATCATGCCATTCTTGCCCTGAAAAGGTGGCCGACGTTAAACAACCCCGAGACATCGTTAGGATGGTTCGAATGTGAGGAGGAGGGAAATTACCGATATCACTCAAAGAAAGGCGATGATGAATGAAATATATATGAAAAGAGAGAGAACTTTTTTATTCTTTTAAGAAATGTAATCTAATATTATTTCGAAACTAATTCATCAAGAGATTTTATCATAACTTATTAGAATTTTCCTATCCTATTCCTATATAAAATGTTCATGAATAGTATTGGAACTGACTATTCATATTAATATTCATAACACGGAAATATCTTTCATTTACATTTTCCTAAGCAGTCTCTCTCTCTCTCTCTCTCTCTCTCTCTCTCTCTCTCTCTCTCTCTCTCTCCACACATACATACACACTGTACGTATTATATGTAGGTGCTCATAATGTATCGTTTCTAATAGCACCTATTGGGTCACAAATCATTAATAAATGGTCTTTGTTCAAAATTTTGAAGGTAATTAGGTCTAAACATTTTGTTGTTGATTTCAGTGTTTTCCTTTGATTTCGATCATGAGCCACGTAGCTCGGTGTGGTTGGGGTCAGCTTTTGTCACGGGATACTTAGCTCCGGCCCTCTTAGAAAAACTAGTATTATTTGCTATATCAATTATATTAGTTTAAGGTTGGAGATTGAAAAGGAGTCATCAGTTAACATGACTTATATTGTTTCAGAAGTGTTTGGCGAAAATAGAATATGTGAAATAACATGCAATGAAAGTGTTCATTGGTGCATTATTATAGTGATGTTGTGGTATATAAGATGTAGGGTATTAAAGATTATACTATTAACACATTGTTTACTCAAATTATCTGATTCAGTGCTAGGATGACAGAAAACTACCAATCAATCAATCAATCAAATAAATTATCTGGGCAAATCATTCACTTCTAAGTGAACTCCCTTTCCCTGGTGACGATTGCTCAATGCTCAAAGGTCCGAGTCTAGCTTCTAGCTGGCCTCACCCACCCCAAGGCATAAGGAAATATTTCCTTAGCATTGATTCATCGTATTTTTACGATTTTTTGTCGTTTCATGACCTGATATCCAACACCTCCCCGGGTAAGCTCTTCAAGAAATCCATTACTCTCAATATCTGTTCAATCAGTCTTTTCATATTTACTTCGTTATTTATAGTTTTGACATAATTATAAACACCTGGGAAAGCAAACTGTATGAAATATTGTCATCTTAGTATTTCGTTCTTCATTTTCTAAAGAAAAAAAAGAAAAAGAAAATTCTACCAGAAGGATTTCATCATAATTGTGACACCTTTAAACCTCGAATATGTGGGGATGTGGGAAGACGGATATAACCAGGTGGGGTTAAAGATGATGGTGGAGAGGTGGCAATTGGGTGATCCTAATGTAATGGCTTGACGAGGTTTGCTTATTAACATTTAAGAAGTGATGATGATGATGGTAATACCCTTATTGATAACATTTAATATTAATGATTCCAACTCGCAATGAAAACGGGCGTATATCGTTTTAACATTGTTTTTAGTTGGTCACTGAACATCTTTGGAACTTGGGATCTTCACCCAAAGAAATACAAATCCAACAGAAGCTTCCTACGTAGTTAGAGGTTTTGTGTGATCGATGGGCACATCCAAATAACATAAAATATTGGATACAGGTAATATATATATATATATATATATATATATATATATATATAAATTATATATATATATACATATATATATATATATATATATATATATATATATATATATATATAGAGAGAGAGAGAGAGAGAGAGAG
The DNA here is from genome assembly GCF_036898095.1 of Palaemon carinicauda. Taxonomy (NCBI): domain Eukaryota; kingdom Metazoa; phylum Arthropoda; class Malacostraca; order Decapoda; family Palaemonidae; genus Palaemon; species Palaemon carinicauda. The sequence goes on along the minus strand of NW_027168525.1, from coordinate 40,099 downwards.
AGAGAGAGAGAGAGAGGAGAGAGAGAGAGAGAGAGAGAGAGATTTTGGATATCTCAAAGACTTTTTAGTCCTTCCACAGGTACTCCATTTGCTCTTTGGCAGAGCGATTTAGTTTATGAATTTAGAGAGTTCTTATGATCTGGTCAAACTTTATCTCGAAAGAGAGAGAGAGAGAGAGAGAGAGAGAGAGAGAGAGAGAGAGAGAGAGAGAGAGAGAGAGAGAGAGAGAGAGCAGCTGTTAGGGTAATGCAATAAAAGGTATATCATTCTGACGTATATTAATTGGAATATTCAAAAATGTTCCATATAAAAATGTAATAAGAATTTGAAATATATTGCTGTGATTGCATTTCTTAAAAGAATAAGAGATAAGACCTCTCTATCTTTCATATATACATACGTATATGTATATATATACATATATATATATATATATATATATATATATATATATATATATATATATATGTATATATATATATATATATATATATATATATATATATATATATATATATACAGTATATTTATATATATATATCTATATATATATTTATATATATATATATATATATATATATATATATATATACAGTATATATATATATATATATATATATATATATATGTGTGTATATATATATATATATATATATATATATATATATATATATATATATATATTTATATATAAATATATTATTAATCCTCGAACTTCTTTGATTGATATCGGTAATTTCTCTCCACCTCATATTCGAACCATTGTGACGAAGACTTGGCTGTTTAAACGCCAAACCACCTTTCAGGGCAAGAAGGGCATGACGTATCTAAATCGGGTCTGTCAAGGCGACACCGGTTTTGTTACTGGGTGTACATCCACATGGAATTCAAAATTAAACCAAGAGATAAGACCAGGAAACATAACGCATTAAAGTTATAATTACAACACCTAATAACATCTAATAACCCGCAGAAAAAATAACTGATCATAACTAGTATAAACAGCAGATATTCTACATATATATATATATATATATATATATATATATATATATATATGTATATATATAAATATGTATACATATATATGTATGTATATATATATATATATATATATATATATATATATATATATATATATATAAATATGTATATATATATATATATATATATATATATATATATATATATATATATATATATATATATATGTAGAATATCTGCTGTTTATACTAGTTATGATCAGTTATTGTTTCTGTGGGTTATTAGATGTTATTAGGTGTTGTAATTATAACTTTAATGCGTTATGTTTCCTGGTCTTATCTATTGGTTTAATTTTGACTTTCGTTTCACTAAGAAGAGAGAGAGAGAGAGAGGAGAGAGAGAGAGAGAGAGAGAGAGAGAGAGAGAGAGAGAGAGAGAGAGAGAGACCGTAAACAAAACACTAAATCACAAAAGAACAAGAAAGGTCTAAACTGCAAATCATTTACAGTCAGTCAAGTATTCCAACCGATGGCAACGTGTGGTGAGTTTCCACTTAGTGATTTCATCCTTCGCCCAAAGGGACAGCCGAGTTAATCGAATTATTGATTTCTGTCTTTTTAACTCGGTGCCTTGGGATTGTTAATTAATGGTTGGAACTAACATACAGGAAGGAATTAATTATTGCTAATACTTCTCTGTTTGTTTGTTTATTTGATTGTTCTTATGAAGAACTTTTATATATGATTATCCTTTTTTAATAATAAGATCTGAATGGCATAAGGAAGTGGATTTTGATTCTATTACTGTATTGAAATAAAATAATAAATATTTGTATATAAGAAAAATATTGGAAAAATTATCATTGATTTTATTTGATCAAAAATTAACTAGAAATTATGGATAATAATTAGTTTCAATAATTAAAACTTTAACGGATATAATTAAAAAAAAAAATATCTCATTAGTCCTAAGATTTTTAACTTTTAATTTTTAATATTCTAATACGACGATATAAATCAATGCATTACTAAATTTGTTATTATAACATATATAACTTGATTATATATTTATATGATTAACTATAAATATTATATAATTACTAATGAAGAAATATATTAAAAAGTAGACAAAATAATTAGATTTAAAGTAGTAATATATACCTCCAAGCCAAGGAGGATAAAATGTTATGTCTTTTTAAATGAACAATATTATAATGAATTTACCTGATATTTAAATGGCAGCACAGGATCAAACATAAGATTTTAAGAGAGATACTCGAATGCCTTATGTAGATGAGATCATGGTGATGGGTAGATGGAGATGTTTTGGGTCTGTTCTTCGCCCTCCCCAAGAGAGATTAGTTCACCAAACTTTCAACTTGGCTCCTTGTGCTAGAAGAGGTAGAAGACCCAGGCCTACAGGGCTGAGGACTTTCAAGCGTGAAGTGGGAGATGATGAATGGAGAAGTATTGAATCGAAAGCTCAAGATAAAGAAGACTGGCAAAATCTAACCGAGGCTCTTTGCGTCAATAGGCGTACGAAGAGATGATGATAATTATCTGAATTGGATAACAATATAGAATAACTATTTATATATTAATGTATTTATTCAAAA
>NW_027168525.1:7500-25000 GCF_036898095.1 Palaemon carinicauda | reverse complement strand
ATAATTCATAATTTAACTGAATTAATTGTTTTTTCCATTTTTTTATTTTTCGAATGTAGAACTTTATTCACAATTTAACCGAAAAGTGTATTTTGTAATTGACATAAATGAAGGAATTTCTCTTAGAACGGTAAATCTTGAATAATCCCTTCAATGTATTGTGTACCAAATTATAAAAGTATACATATTCATTATTCTTAATGTATCAAGTATTCCCTTCATTCTTATTCATCAACTTATTTCCTTTAAGCTCGTTTCTCTTGATAATCCCTATTCTGTATCAACAATTTTTACCTTCATTTTCATTTGCTTATTCGTTTACGCTCGTTTCCCTTATTAAACCTTTTTTTGCTATCAATCATTTTTATTAATTTTCATTCACTTATTTCGTTTAGGCTCAGTTCCCCTAATAAACCTTGTTCTAAAAAGGACATTAAATGTCTCAGTTAAAATTTTGTCATTTTATAAAGGCTGTTCTATTATTTATAATATATAAATAAAAAAAGTAATTAAAATGCCAATCGATTCCTGCATATATATATTATATCTAATTATTCATTTTAAGCTCGTCCCCTTTGATGAACCTTCAGCAATGACGTCACGAATTTAACCGTAAATATTGTTGATTTATAAAGAGTAAATTTACCCAGTTTAAATGCACAGAGAGGCAAATATGGATATGAAGAGGCATTTATTTATCCTACTTGATAAAGGTAGGGAGGGACGAAATAGGAGGGAAAATAAAAGAGAAAAGAATATTGGGAATAGGAAAAAACGTTTCGGGAGAAATCTCTTCTCAGAGAGGAGCTGTCAACTCATAAGATCCAGGTTGTGTACCGGTAAATCTCTGACAGGGTACTTCAATACGTGGCCATATTTTCTTCACTCCATTTTCTTTCAATGCTCCTAAGTAATATGAAAAAATATTTATATATTTAATTCCTTCACTTAACTATTGCAAGAATATTACAATATAAAAAAAATCAGGCAATTGAGATGATTGCTTGGAGCGGTCTATCAAAATAACATTCTATTCTTTGATATTTTTTTTTTCTATTAAGTTTTTACTTTTTTTAAATTGCTGGATCTACAGTCATAGTAATTATAGCCCATTTCTTTTAGCGAGTCATATTTGCACCGACTCGCAGCGGTGCCCTTTTAGCTTGGAAAAGTTTCCTGATCGCTGATTGGTTGGACAAGATAATTCTAACCAATCAGCGACCAGGAAACTTTTGCGAGCTAAAAGGGCACCGTTGCGAGTCGGTGCAAATATGACTCGCTAAAAGAAATGGACTATAGTAGCTCAGTTTCTTATGTATCACTTATTAACTTTAGATCATACTAGTTATTTCTTAAGTAGTAGGTTGGCCAGGGCACCAGCCACCCGTTGTGATATTACTCTGGAGAGTTATGGGGTCCTTTGACTGGCCAGACCGTACTACTTTGGATCATTCTCTCTGGTTACGGTTCACTTTCCCTTTACCTACACATACACCGAATAGTCTGGTCTATTCTTTACAGATTCTCCTCTGTCTTCATATACCTGACAACCCTGAGATTACCTAACAATTCTTCTTCACATTAGGTGTTTACTAATGCACTGTAATTGTTCAATGACTACTTTCCTCTTGGTAAGAGTAGAAGAGACTCTTTAGCTATAGTAAGCAGCTCTTCTAGGAGAAGGACACTCCAAAATCAAGCCATTGTTCTCTAATCTTGGATAGTGCCATAGCCTTTGTACCATGGTCTTCACTGTCTTGGGTTAGATTTCTTTTGCTTGAGGGTACACTCGGGCACACTATTCTATCTTATTTCTCTTCCTCTTATTTTGTTAAAGTTTTTATAGTTTATATAGGATATATTTATTTTAATCTCGTTCCTCTTCTTAAAATATTTCTTTTTCTTAGTTTCCTTTCGTCACTGAGTTATTTTTACTTGTTGGAGCACCTGTGCTTATAACATCCTGCTCTTCCAATTAGGGATGAAGCTTAGCAGCTTAGAAACATATACCAAGCCATTTCCCCCAATTTTGGGGGTTAGCTGACATCAACAAATGAAACAAAACAAAAAGGGGACCTCTACTCTCTACGTTCCTCCCAGCCTGACAAGGGACTCAACCGAGTTCAACTGGTACTGCTAGGGTGCCACAGCCCAGCCTCCCACATTATCCACCACAGATGAAGCTTCATAATGCTGAATCCCCTACTGCTCCTACCTCCGCGGTTATCTAAGGCATCGGAGGAAGCAGCAGGGCCTACCGGAACTGCGTCACAATCGCTCGCCATTCATTCCTATTTCTAGCACGCTCTCTTGCCTCTCTCACATCTATCCTCCTATCACCCAGAGCTTTCTTCACTCCATCCATCCACCGCAAACCTTGGCCTTCCTCTTGTACTTCTCACATCAACTCTTGCATTCATCACCTTCTTTAGAAGACAGCCATTTTCCATTCTCTCAACATGGCCAAACTACCTCAACACATTCATATCCAATCTAGCTGCTAACTCATTTCTTACACCCATTCTCACCCTCACCACTTCGTCCCTAACCCTATCTACTCGAGATACACCAGCCATACTCCTTAGGCACTTCATCTCAAACATATTCAATTTCTGTCTCTCCATCACTTTCATTCCCCACAACTCCGATCCATACATCACAGTTGGTACAATCAATTTCTCATATAGAAATCTCTTTACCTTCATGCCCAACCCTCTATTTTTTACTACTCCCTTCACTGCCCCCAATACTTTGCATCTTTCATTCACTCTCTGACGTACATCTGCTTCCACTCCACCATTTGCTGCGACAACAGACCCCAAGTACTTAAACTGATCCACCTCCTCAAGTAACTCTCCATTCAACATGACACTCAACCTTGCACCACCTTCCCTTCTCGTACATCTCATAACCTTACTCTTACCCACATTAACTCTCAACTTCCTTCTCTCACATACTCTTCCAAATTATGTCACTAGTCGGCCAAGCTTCTCTTCTGTGTCTGTAACCAGTACAGTATCATCCGCAAACAACAACTGATTTACCTCCATTCATGGTCATTCTCGTCTACCAGTTTTAATCCTCATCCAAGCACTCGAGCATTCACCTCTCTCACCATTCCATCAACATACAAGTTAAACAACCACGGCGACAACACACATCCCTGCCTCAGCCCCATATATATATATATATATATATATATATATATATATATATATATATATATATATATATATATATATATATATATACATATATATATATATATATATATATATATATATGTGTGTGTATATATATATATATATATATATATATATATATATATATATATATACATATATATATATATATAATATATATATATAATATATATATATATATATATATACATATATAAAGAGAGAGAGAGAGAGAGAGAGAGAGAGAGAGAGAGAGAGAGAGAGAGAGAGAGAGAGAGAGAGAGAGAGATCACTCTAGTTTCCAAGCGAAGACAACAATCCTCAACGGTGCAAAAACTCGCAATATCACCTGCTAAAATAGAATCACCTAACACGTATCAATGCAAGAGTCAAGACCCTGAAGAATAATATCCTATCTGTGTCATCCTTTCTGTGTCATATCTTGAGAAGAAGGATTCCTTGTGATATTTACAACTCCAATAAACTGTACCAAAAACTCCAAGAGAAACATTTCACCCAATAAGAGAGATTTAAGTTTTCTTTTTCTTTTGTGGGGGGGGGGGGGGCAGAGATTACAGACAAGGAGAGAAACTTGTAAAATGGCAAAATTTGGTTGGACTGATATCTTCTTTGTACGCAAAATACGATAGTTATTGGAAAAACAATACCATTATTTCCTTCCTGTTATGATTTTATTCTTTCCTTTGCTTTCTCTAGAAACTATGATATTTCATTGTATAAGCTTCAATTAGAAAGTTGATATTATAATTAAAGAGTAAAATTAATCAAAATTTATCATTGAAGATTAAATCTATTAATTGATAGTGAACTGCCATCCAAAATATCAGCGAAAATTGCTAAATAATTTAATTAATGGGCGTGATGGATTACAGGAATTGCTTATTTTACTTAAAAAAATTATATTATATAACAATTATTACTTATTTTGCCTCAATTGTCAAGCAATAAAATATACATGTCCTTCACTTATCAATGAATGACTCATTCAAAGCAAATTAAAAAAACATTTTTTTTTAATTTTGGGAAATATTAGTTACGTTTTTGTTTAAAAAAAAATGTTGCTTTCAAAATTCTAACATATTTGTAATGCTATTGAGGGTGTGAGAATCATGTTGGCCTGAAATATTATTATTATTATTATTATTTTTATTATTATTATTATTATTATTATTATTATTATTATTATTATTATTATTATTATTATTATTATTATTAATTTAGATATAAGCATTTGCTATTTCTTTCTTTCTTAACCAGGGTATTTAGATCTCTCTCTCTCTCTCTCTCTCTCTCTCTCTCTCTCTCTCTCTCTCTCTCTCTCTCTCTCTCTCCTCTCTCTCTCTCTCTATATATATATATATATATATATATATATAAATATATATATATATATATATATATATATATATATACATATATATATATATATATATATATATATATATATATATATATATATATATATAGAGATAGATAGATAGATATAGATATTTTCCAATTCCTTGTATGTATGACAGGAAACAAATCTTAGGTCCTTTCTTTCATCTTTTACGTCAAAGGACTTCATCAGAGCATACTAATTAAGAGTCCTATTATTTAAAGAAAGATTCTGATTAGTCAGCAAAAAAAAAATCTCTTTTCTCCTTCTATTTCTTATCTTGCCTTTTCCTTCATAACATATCTTATTTGTATTAGCAGATAAAATAAGGAATGATAAAAATAACGTTTCAAGTTATAGTTTGTATTTCAAAATGCAAAAAACTCAGACTTGTGAATAATATTGTACATGAAATAAATTAATGTTTTGTTCACTGGAGCTGACTGTTGGTACAAATGAACCTAAACTGATCTGGGAAAGATTTTCGTATTCATTTTAGAAGGGCAATGAAGTAATTTTCAATTACTCTTTCATAAATAGCTAATCAGACCAATTTTTAATATACAAAAATATGGAGTGTTAATGCTACTCGGTTGGTTGAGTTTTAGGCTTCTTTTTAAAATATATTATTATTATTATTATTATTATTATTATTATTATTATTATTATTATTATTATTATTATTATTATTATTATTATTATTTTTATTATTATTATTATTATTATTATTATTATTATTATTATTATTATTTTTATCATTATTATTATTATTATTATAATAATAATAATAATAATAATAATAATAATAATAATAATAATAATAATAATAATAATAGTAATAATAATAATAATAATAATAATAATAATAATAATAATCATCATCATCTTGATCATCATCATCATCATCATCATCTTTTTTCTCTTTTGTACAACATGTCTGATAACATTTAGTATTTCTCCCTCCCATTCTAGATTCATACGCATTATTCTATCATTTAGTCTTTTGACCTCTAATACACAACTCATGAACTTTCCAGTTAGTATAATTCCAACTCCATTCCTTCCTCGTTCTGTGCATCTACTACAAAAAAAAAAAAAATTATACCCTGCTCCTATCTCTTTGACTTTATTTCCCTTCCATCTCGTCTCCTTCACACATATAATCTGGACTCTCCTCCTCTCCATCATATCGGTAACGTCTCTTCCACGTCCTGTCATGGTTCCAACGTTCAAGGTGCCAATTCTAATAGATTTTGGGGCTCGATTCTTTAACTGCATTCTCCCCCTTTGCAGTAGCCCTAGCGGTCATCGGTTCATCAACAACAGCTTTCATATCATGGGTTTTGAAGGGGATTTCCACAACCAGATGCTCCTCTTGACTTCAACCCTCCCTATTTATCCGGGTCTGGGACCAGCACCTAGCAGGGAGGGCTTACAACCCAGCTGGCTAGGTTAAATAAATATTCTAATTGAAAATTAAAAACAATTTTTTTTTTTCTAAATGTCTTGGAGGTTTATCTGCAATACAGATTTAGTAAAATGAATGAGCGAATAAGTAAAAAAATGGAAAGTACAGGGAATTTTTGTCTCTTTCAACTAAAATGTATAAAAGAGGATATTTTTTAAATGTTTTGAAGTGCTACTAAGCTTAGTAACTAAAATAATAATTAATAAGTAAATAGGAAGCATAAAAGATTTTTTGGTATCTAAACTAAAATCAGATCACTAAAATCTCAATGAAATGTATTTTTTTTTGATATATTGAAACTAAAAATATTTTTTTAGAATACACTGAAACTCAGTAAAATGTAATTTATTTTTTAAAATATATTGGGGTTGTATCTATAACAAGACTTTTACCCAAAATAAAAAATGTCACAGTAAAATAATGGATATCTCTTCCTGAATCTCACCAAAGTAAAAAAAAAAAAAAAAAAAAAAAAAAAAATTGCACAATTTTCTTCTCTCGCCGAATATCATCTCTCATTAGACAAAACACATTCTCGAACTCCACGTGTAATGTGAGCTGGTCCTGGAAATAATCGAGTTATTGAGCAAAAGCCTGATGCCAATGAGAGTAAATTATGTGTCTCAGGTGGTTACATCCCTTAATGCCTGGCATAAATTGCCCTTGTTAGCATTGCTGGATTATTCCCTTATGGGGAATGAGTCAATAAAAGCCATTCAGAAGAATATTTTCAGAGTTTACTTTTCTTTATAGCTTAGATAGGTGTTTTCTTTTGCAAAGGACTGACTAATACCTTAATTTTTAGATTTTACATGTATGAATTATTTTTATAGGAGAAATATGTCCTTTATTAGAATTATTTTTTGCATATATGAAATGTATTGATAGGAGTGATATGTCTTTTATTAGAATTATTTTTTTGCATATATGAAATGTATTGATAGGAGTAATATGTCCTTTATCAGAATTATTTTTTGCATATATGAAATGTATTGATAGGAGTAATATGTCCTTTATTAGAATTATTTTTTGCATATATGAAATGTATTGATAGGAGTAATATGTCCTTTAATAGAATTATTTTTTGCATATATGAAATGTATTGATAGGAGTAATATGTCTTTTATTAGAATTATTTTTTGCATATATGAAATGTATTGATAGGAGTAATATGTCTTTTATTAGAATTATTTTTTGCATATATGAAATGTATTGATAGGAGTAATATGTCTTTTATTAGAATTATTTTTTGCATATATGAAATGTATTGATAGGAGTAATATGTCTTTTATTAGAATTATTTTTTGCATATATGAAATGTATTGATAGGAGTAATATGTCTTTTATTAGAATTATTTTTTGCATATATAAAATTTATTGATAGGAGTAATATGTCCTTTATTAGACTTATTTTTTGCATATATGAAATGTATTGATAGGAGTAATATGTCTTTTATTAGAATTATTTTTTGCATATATAAAATGTATTGATAGGAGTAATATGTCCTTTATTAGACTTATTTTTTGCATATATGAAATGTATTGATAGGAGTAATATGTCCTTTATTAGAATTATTTTTTTGCATATATGAAATGTATTGATAGGAGTAATATGTCTTTTATTAGAATTATTTTTTGCATATATGAAATGTATTGATAGGAGTAATATGTCTTTTATTAGAATTATTTTTTTGCATATATGAAATGTATTGATAGGAGTAATATGTCTTTTATTAGAATTATTTTTTGCATATATAAAATGTATTGATAGGAGTAATATGTCCTTTATTAGACTTATTTTTTGCATATATGAAATGTATTGATAGGAGTAATATGTCCTTTATAGAATTATTTTTTGCATATATGAAATGTATTGATAGGAGTAATATGTCTTTTATTAGAATTATTTTTTGCATATATGAAATGTATTGATAGGAGTAATATGTCTTTTATTAGAATTATTTTTTGCATATATGAAATGTATTGATAGGAGTAATATGTCCTTATAGAATTATTTTTTGCATATATGAAATGTATTGATAGGAGTAATATGTCCTTTATTAGAATTATTTTTTGCATATATGAAATGTATTGATAGGAGTAATATGTCCTTTATTAGAATTATTTTTTGCATATATGAAATGTATTGATAGGAGTAATATGTCCTTTATTAGAATTATTTTTTGCATATATGAAATGTATTGATAGGAGTAATATGTCCTTTATTAGACTTATTCTTTGCATATAGGAAATGTATTGATAGGAGTAATATGTCCTTTATTAGAATTATTTTTTTGCATATATGAAATGTATTGATAGGAGTGATATGTCCTTTATTAGACTTATTTTTTGCATATATGAAATGTATTGATAGGAGTAATATGTCTTTTATTAGAATAATTTTTTGCATATATGAAATGTATTGATAGGAGTAATATGTCTTTTATTAGAATTATTTTTTGCATATATGAAATGTATTGATAAGAGTAATATGTCTTTTATTAGAATTATTTTTTGCATATATGAAATGTATTGATAGGAGTAATATGTCCTTTATTGGACTTATATTTTGCATATATGAGATGTATTGATAGGAGTAATATGTCCTTTATTAGAATTATTTTTTGCATATATGAAATGTATTGATAGGAGTAATATGTCCCTAGACTTATTTTTTGCATATATGAAATGTATTGATAGGAGTAATATGTCCTTTATTTGAATTATTTTTTGTATATATGAAATGTATTGATAGGAGTTATATGTCTTTTATTAGAATTATTTTTTCCATATATGAAATGTACTGATAGGAGTAATATGTCTTTTATTAGAAATATTTTTTTGCATATATGAAATGTATTGATAGGAGTAATATGTCCTTTATTAGAATTATTTTTTGCATATATGAAATGTATTGATAGGAGTAATATGTCTTATTAGAATTATTTTTTGCATATATGAAATGTATTGATAGGAGTAATATGTCTTTTATTAGAATTATTTTTTGCATATATGAAATGTATTGATAGGAGTAATATGTCTTTTATTAGAATTATTTTTTGCATATATGAAATGTATTGATAGGAGTAATATGTCTTTTATTAGAATTATTTTTTGCATATATGAAATGTATTGATAGGAGTAATATGTCTTATTAGAATTATTTTTTGCATATATGAAATTTGTTGATAGGAGTAATATGTCCTTTATTAAATTATTTTTTGCATATATGAAATGTATTGATAGGAGTAATATATCCTTTATTAGAATTAGTTTTGGCATTTATGAAATGTATTGATAGGAGTAATATGTCTTTTATTAGAATTATTTTTTGCATATATGAAATTCATTTATTAGGTAATTTATTTTGCATGGGAGGGTATATCTACTACCTTGGATTTTTTTTTTCGTGTATTAAATATATTGATAGGGTGTTAGATTTTGCATAAGAGAAACATCTCCTTTCTCTTAATTATATTTTCATATATGAAATATATAAACTATTCAAAAGTAAATTAGAAATATGCATTTTTTGGATAGTAATTTTGCTTTTTAAATCAATTTTCAGTTGTGAGATTTCTATTTCTATTTTTATTGAAAGGAAATTTTACCTTCACTAAAAAAAAAATACTCATGAGGCTGGTTTTGTATAAAAAGGTATTATTAGCTTAAAAAAAATGCCATAATGGACGAGAATTTGATTTTACCGAAAATCTTTATTCACTGGATTTTGGGTTAGTTTTCATTATTCATTTCATATATTTTTTTTCTATAGGAATAAGTTGAAGCACCCACTTCATTTCATTGGAAGGTTTTTTGTACAGTTTTATTTTTTTATTGAAAGAAAACTTCATATTTATGAAGATAATTCATTATATCTGAGCATAGATACATTATTCATAGGGAAATATCTGGTATTGAAAAAAAAAAATTGAAAATCAATATAACAAAATTTGAAAAAAAAAATATATTACCATAGAATTATATCATTTTTTTTAATTGGAGCAAGAAACTTAAAATAAGTTAGGTTAAAGAATAGAATAAGTTATTATATTTCTAAATAAAATAAGTTTGAATAATGATGTGGAAAGGGAGCTATTAGAACGATAAACTTGAAATATATTAGAATAGATAAGGGAGTTATAATTCTGAATAAATTTTCCAGTATTAGAGCAAGTAAGTTAAGATGAATTAGAATAAATAAAGTTAAGATTAATTAGAATAAATAAAGTCATTTATATTTCTAAATAAATTCACCATAAACTGGTGTAAGTAAGTTACAATAAGGTAGAATAGAACAGAGAAAATAGAGAAAAAGACTGAAAATACAGAAAAAGACTGAAAATAGAGAAAAGGCTAAAAATAGAGAAAAAGACTGAAAATTGAAAAAAAGACTGAAAATAGAGAAAAAGACTGAAAATAGAGAAAAAGACCAAAAATAGAGAAAAAGACCGAAAATGGAGAAAAAGGCTGAAAAAAGAGAAAAAGACTAAAAAAAAGACTGCAAATAGAGAAAAAGACTAAAAATAGAGAAAAAGACTGAAAATGGTGAATAAGACTGAAAATAGAGAAAAAACCGAAACTAGAGAAAAGACTAACAATAGAGTAACAGACTGAAAATAGAGAAAATGACTGAATATAGAGAAAAAGACTGAAAATGGAGAAAAAGACTGCAAATAGAAAAAAAGACTAAAAATAAAGAAAAAGACTGAAAATAGAGAAAAAGACTGAAAATAGAGAAAAAGACTGAAAATAGAGAAAAAGACCGAAATAGAGAAAAGGACTGAAAATAGAGTAAAGGGCCGAAAATAGAGAAAAAGACTGAAAATAGAGAAAAAAGACTGTAAATAGAAAAAAAAGACTGAAAATAGAGAAAAAGACTAAAAATAGACAAAAAGACTGACAATAGAGAAAAAGACCGAAGATAGAGAAAGAGACTGAAAATAGATTAAAAGACTGAAAATAGAGAAAAAGACCGAAAATAGAGATAAAGACTGAAAATAGAGAAAAAGACTGAAAATAGAGAAAACGACTGAATAGAGAGAAAAAGACCGAAAATAATGAAAAAGACTGAAAATAGAGAAAAAGACTGAAAATTGAGAAAACGACTGAAAATAGAGAAAAAGACTGGAAATAGAGAAAAGACTGAAAATACAGAAAGAGACTGAAAATACAGAAAAAGACCGAAAATAGAGAAAAAGGACTGAAAATAGAGAAAAAGACTGAAAATAGAGAAAAAGACTAAAAAAGGAGAAAAAGGACTGAAAATAGAGATAAAGACTGGAAATAGAGAAAAAGACAAAAATTGAGATAAGACTGAAAATAGAGAAAAAGCCTGAAAATAGAGAAAAAGACTGAAAACAGAGAAAAAAGACTGCAAATAGAGAAAAACAAAACACCAATCAACAATAAAGAGTAGAGAAAGAAAGCTTTTAGGAAAGTTATAGATGTATGGGACACAACCCTTTTTGTGGTATGACAGGAGGGAAGGAAGGAAGGATAATCCTTCGATGAATTGTAAGAGTTTTTATTTCCTACCTTCCATTTATCATTGATCATATGCTGACATAAGTCTCTTTTTATAGATCTATTCTGATGTTGTTACTGTTTTCTTAAAGTATTTTTTTTAAATTGTTCATTACTTATCTTGTAGTTTATTCATTTTTTATTTCATTTCTCACTGGGCTATTTTTCCATATTAAAGCCCTTTAAGGCTTATAGCATCCTACTTTTCCAACTAGGGCTGTAGCTCGGGTAAGGATAATAATAATAATAATAATAATAATAATAATAATAATAATAATAATAATAATAATAATAATAATAATAATAATCATAAAAAAGATTATTATTATTATTATTATTATTATTAATGATAGTGATAATCATAATAATTCTCATCATGATTATAATACTACTACTACTACTACTACTAATAATAATAATAATAATAATAATAATAATAATAATAATAATAATAATAATAATAAAAGTGTTTTAGGACGTTAATAGGTTGAAGTAATATATTAAGAGTTATTAATAGCATCATTAGATTGATAATCAACTTTTTAATTGAATGATTTTTAGACTGATGCTTTGAGAGGTGCTTAGGTTAAGAAACAACTAACACAGTAACAATAACAACAACAACAACAAAACCAACAACCATAACATTAGAACATTAATCATAATGACGTCAACAAATAAAAATAACAACATTAACATTAATACCAATCATAGAGATAACAAAAAAAAAAACACAGTAATATTAATGATGAAAACGAAGATAATAACCACAATAGTATTTTCAATCATAACCACAATAATAACATAAAGAACAAAAATAATAACAAAGAATATTACGTGAAACTCTTAAATAGATTTTCCAAAGGTTTTTAAATGATTTAAACCCAAAATGGAAATATATCTGCAGTAGACAGCTTTACCAGTTCTTAAAGAGATACAGAAAAGGGTAAAATACAAAAGAAAAACATTCTTTATATATAAAAGATTCTGCTATTTGATCACATTAGGGCAAAACAAGATAATTTTGAAAGTAGCCAATTCTGCGGTACAACATTCAGTCTTTCAGGCATCAAAATTCTTGGAAGTGTTGCTACCAGACGTAAGATCATCATTGCTGTATAAGCGTGTGTATGGTACAAGAGAGAGAGAGAGAGAGAGAGAGAGAGAGAGAGAGGAGAGAGAGAGAGAGAGAGAGAGAGAGAGTTGGGGGAGGATTTGGGATGAGCTGTGCATTATCAAGTCCTTCAGCCGTAGCAAAACTTCTGGAGAGAATAAAAAATAAAACTCTTCCGAAACCTAGACAGAGAGAGAGAGAGAGAGAGAGAAGAGAGAGAGAGAGAGAGAGAGAGAGAGAGAGAGAGAGAGAGAGAGAAAGGGTCATGCATTATTTAAGACTCCAGACAAAAGTAAAACTATTTCTAACGGAGTTTCCTGGAACAGGATGGACATGAATGAAAACATATATGTGTATGTTTGTGTGTTTGTGTGTAAAAGAGAGAGAGAGAGAGAGAGAGAGAGAGAGAGAGAGAGAGAGAGAGAGAGAGAGAGAGAGAGAGAGAGAGAGAGAGACCCTAGACTTCTGTTTTTGAAGGAGGAATTTCAGACGATCTTTGAAATTTTCAAGTGATATTTTCTTGGAATATTTTTCAAACAAGTAAATTAGAGAATATTGGTAAACACTTATATATAGTTTTCAACTTTAAACTTAGTTCAAAGGTTTACCTTTGGATATAGCAACGATTAAATATAATTTATTTTTAATCTATAGTTTAGTAAAAAAAAATTAATTGGCTGGATCCGTCGTTTGTAAAATCAAATATTAAATGTTATAGTCAACCTAACCTAATCTTATCTAACTTAAAATACTATAATATAATTCAAAATAGCATACTCTAATCTAATTTAACCTAACATATGTTGATCTAATTTAACTTAACATGCTAATATTTAATCCAACCTAACATGCTCTGAACTTATTTAACCTAACCTATTGTAATGTAATTTACGTTAACCTACTATACTTTAATCCGACCTAACATAATCTAATCGAATTCAACCTAACACACTCTAATGTAATTTATATAAAAATTCTTTTATTTGACATAACTAAACAAAATCTAATCTAATTCAACCTAACGTACTCTAAACTAATTCAACTATATATATCTTAATTTGATTCAACTTATCATACTCTAATCTAATTTAACTTAACTTGCTAATATTTAATCAAACTTAACATACTCACTTTTGTTTTAACCTTATATACTGTAATGTAATCTGACTTAATTTAACACATATTCTAAACATAACCTAAAATACTCACTAAAGAATGGCAAATTCTCATCCTAGTTTAGATGAAGACCAAACCTAAAACAACTTAATGAAAAAAAAAAATAGACATAAAAAAATATCTGTCAAAACCAAACTTCCAAAAGGAATAGTGTTGAATTAGACATTCAAGGAATTATAAAACTAACAAAGTTGATAGCAACTACCAAAATAGCCATTTGAAGATGCTGACTTCAAATTGCTCCTCTTTCCGAGAATGATAGTCGTCAGAGTCGTTAGGGAGTGTTTAACAACCTGAATATTATTTGACCCTGATTAGTGGAGATCTATGCCGGTCACGATGCAGTGATATTTTCGTCACGGATAAGGAGGTAAGTAGAGGAAAAAATGGATGTGAGATATTTTTATATTATGGTGAGCCTTATTTTGCTTTTTGCTAAGTAAACATTTATATGTATATATATATATATATATATATATATATATATATATATATATATATATATATATATATATTTATATATATATATATATATATATATATATATATATATATTTATATATATATATATATATATATATATATATATATATATATTGGTATGCATATATATAATTTATATTTATATATAAATATATGTACAATGCATATATACATATATATATATATATGTATATATATATATATATATATATATATATATATATATGTATATATATATATACATACATATATATATATATATATATATATATACATATATATATATATTTATATATATATATATATATATATATATATATATATATATATATATATATATATATAGATAGATATTTAGATAGATAGATAGATATAAATATATATATAATATATATACCCATATATAATATACTATATATGTTCATATATATTAAACATACACACACACATATATATATATATATATATATATATATATATATATATATATATATATATATATAAGTGTCCTGAAGCGACTACCCTTAAATACAGTACAATGAATGAAAAGAGATAAATTCTTTCGAAAACTTCCAACCTTTTCTGTACAAATTCTCTCTGAGTAAATACCTGTATTTTACCCTGGAAATAGCTCCACCGAACCCTGCTTTAAACCTTTTTCTTCCTTAAAGACTATCAGAGTAAGTGTCATTTTGCTTCAAACGATCGACAAGGGAAAGTTTAGATAGAAACTGACAAAGCGAAATTTGAAGGAAAGAATTTGGAGGGTTTTCTAAAGGGAGGTATATCGTTTGTAATTAGCTTGATGAAGATTAATTTAAAGAGGAAGGGGTGATAAAGATGGTGGGTGGTTTAAATAGGGAGAGAAATAGTTAAGTGAAAGCATGGAGAGAAGAAATAGAGGGAAGAATAGATGGAAAAGTGGACTTGGGTGTGGGGGAAGTTAGAAGAAAAATTAGGGGCAATAGATAGAATAAGAAAGTTGTGAATGATAAAGGAATATAGGGAGAAGAGGATAATTAGATAAAAGAAGAGATGAAGATAAGAAGACTCAAACAGAAGATAGAAAAACCACAAAATGAAAAATTAACTAAAATAGTTGAGTAATCTAACTACCTTAATTTATACTCTTATGAACATTGGATTTTACTCTTGTCTCAGACGAATACTAAAACTCTCTCTCTCTCTCTCTCTCTCTCTCTCTCTCTCTCTCTCTCTCTCTCTCTCTCTCTCTCTCTCTCTCTCACATACACATACACATACACAAACCAACTCCACGCAACTTGGATTCTAATCTTCAAGTTTTTTTTTAAATAGATGAATTCTAAAACTCTCTCTCTCTCTCTCTCTCTCTCTCTCTCTCTCTCTCTCTCTCTCTCTCTCTCTCTCTCTCTCTCTCTCTCTCTCTCAGTGATTGAAATTAAACCCAAGTCAATTAGCTACAGAAAATTAATTCCAGTTCACGTAAAAGCAATTTTGTTTTAGACCACCATAAATCCTCGTTGTGCTTTCGTGTCCGTAAATCCTGGATTTAGATGAGGGATGAAAGAAGTTAATCCCATCAAAGGGATTTTCCTATTGATATAAGGTTATCTTTCATCAGATTTGGCTTCAGAAGGATACTGATAACTCTGTTGTTATCTCAAACACTGGTTGGGTCAAATAATTAAAAGGTTATTGAGTTATAGAGAATATTATGCAAAGTTTTATGAAATTGTATGGCTGAAATAATCTGATAAAAATAATATAGACATTTCAGTTTTTATAGTTTCAAATGATTATATAAATTGTTATAATTTACATTTTTTAAAAGTAATTTCCCTCCTGACCAAAGTATATTATTTGTTAATTTAGGTTTCAATGTTTAGATTGGAAAATTAAATATAATTCAACAACAACAACAACAACAACAACAACAACAACAACAACAACAACAACAACAACAACAACATGGTTTTAATAATTTCTGGGTTTTGGCCAGTTTTCTTCACCATCACGTTGAGCCAGCCTCGCATTGTGGATAGTGGAAGATATTTGTCTGACCATTTAGAAAACCAACCTAATATGGGTGTTCCTGACTATGACATCTTTGCTGATCATGGTGATACACAAACCACTTGAATATGTTGAGGTATCTACTCTGATATAAAATTTATATAATATAAGTAATATATTAAAACAGCTCGTTATATTAAATATAACTGTAAGATAAAACGAATCATATTAATATTTTGAGTATCTAATAAAATGATATAAAAAAAAGCATGAAAGAATCATGACAAGGGTTAAATTGATATCCTTAAGAGACTAATGTTTTTTTTTTTTTTTTTTTTTGGCGAGTGGCCAAAAAGGTGTTTGCAAGGCAAGCACTTACTACACTGAACTTTGTCATTTAGCCTTTCAAGGTTTTATTAATGTTGCTTGTCTTGTGGGAGTTTTTTCAATATTTATTCATATTAAATTTATATTTGTAGTGGAAATTTCACTAGATAAAAATATGAGGGATATTTTCTCTATGCGAATAAAACTTTTAATAAAGAATTACTTTTAAATTTGAATATTAGTGCTAGTAGTTAATTATGGGTAAAGTGTCATTAAATGCGAATAAATAAAAAGTAGATATATGAGTTGTTTATTCTTTATTTGTAGATTTAAGTGTAGAACAAGCTTTTAAAAGAAAGGAGTTCATAAATTTATTAATAAATTAGTAAATTAGTAAAGCACACATTTGAGCACACACATCTGGTTAAGTGTATGTATGTTTGTATGTAGGTATATATATATATACATATATATATATATATATATATATATATATATATATATATATATATATATATGTATTTATATGTGTATATGCATATATATATATATATATATATATATATATATATATATATATTATATATATATAATGTATTTATATGTGTATATGTATATCTATATCTATATATATATATATATATATATATATATATATATACATATATATATATATATATATATATATAGATATATATATATATGTGTGTTTATATATACATATATATATATATATATGTATATATATATATATATATATATATATATACATATATATATACGTATATATATATATTTATATATATATATATATATATATATATATATAT
>NW_027168524.1:0-7500 GCF_036898095.1 Palaemon carinicauda | reverse complement strand
GTCCAACGAAAATGCTAACACCAACATATGTTAGTATACAAATAGAATCTTCAATCAACATCCTAGGAAACCCAAGGACTGGCATTCAACTATTGCAAAACATATCCAGGAAGACCTACATTCTACAAGAAACTAGAACGAGACATCGCTAACAAAACATCAAGAGAGAGAGAGAGAGAGACGACTCGACTTCATATATAAGCTAAGTACAGAGATTTTGTATTCATTTCAGTTTGTGCAGTGAAGTGTAGTTATCACAAGTCGTTAGTCAATTATTACTGGGGTGAGTGAATTCCTAAACTTTGTTATAAGAAACTCCGAATTCTCATTTAGAATTTTTCTTTCTTTGTGCTAATTCCTTTTTCTTTCATAAACTCTTGGGGGGAAATGTATTGGGATTAGTAACATTGTTGGGGGAATTTTATTATACATATGCGTTTACGCAGTGGGCGTCTGTACTCATATAGATATTTTGATAGGATTGAAAGGGGTCAAAGAGATAGAAAAAAAAAGAATACAGCAGTCATGGCTCCTCCTGTCAGCCCTACCCCTGGACCTAGTGGTGTAGGCCAGGCTAATCCTCCTCCAATTGTGACGCTTGTAAATGCCAGGTCAGCAATCCTTCCTTTTCAAGGCCGTGTCAACGGGTTCTTGCCACAAAATGTGGAGTCATGGATTTCATCCGTTGATGCCCATTTAAATGCCAAACAAATCGTAGATCCTTTTGTACAATTACAAGAAGCTAAAAGTTTTATAGATTTTTCTAAGGGGGATGCGAGTGCGTATTTAAGAGGTGTTTCATTTCAGGAAGCAGTTACTTGGGATGATTTCAAAGTTAGGTTACGCGCGATCTATGGGGGTGAGGAAGCTTTGGATGTAGTGTTAACGTTACGAAATACACTTAATCAAGCCACTATGAATCGGCTTAATGTTGTTGAGAGAGCAGCTCTCATAGCTGATAGGCTTAACGAATATCAGGACATTTTAGGTAATTCCACTTGGGTTACTAACGATAATATCTCCGTGAAAGATTTTTTACGATTAATGTATTTAACTTGCATGACACTTATGTTGCCTGAAGCTTTAGTGCGGTGCTTTGATAAGAAGTTAATGCCTGCAAGTACGGAATTGGATGTCTATAAACAGATAAAGAAGCACATGTCCAAGTGTCCAGATCTCGATCCCGTGTTAACTCAAGTTTTTGCTAAGAATGAAACAAAACCACAAACAGTGAACGTAATTAACAATCCAGTAGCGGGAGTGACGTGTTACAACTGCAAACGTCAAGGTCACATAAGCGCAGACTGTAGAACGAAATTTTGTTCAGTTCACAACACAGGATCACATTCTTATAGTCAATGTTACGCGCGTAAGACACAACAATATCCTAGAAATACACAGTCAATTCCACAGTCAGTTCCATATGGAAATAAAAAGAAAAATCCTCATTTTAACAATAAGAAGAAACAACAAAATGTCAATGCAGTTCAGAGTCCGAAACAAACAAACACTTCTTCAAATATCGCTGAGCCTGGGCCGTCAAACCAGACCTCGCAAAGTCAGCCTAATTTTCAGAATGTGCAGAGCAAAGCAAATACCACATAGTTAACTCTAGAGGGGAAGAGAGTGATGTTGGGTCAAGGTCATTTATGTCAACATCAATAGTATTGAATAATCAATTTAATGTTTTATCAGATAATTGTGAGACAATAGATTTTCCTATGAAACACACGGCCGAATTAAGTAAAACAGTGCATGCTCCCGTAGATTTGCAACGAATTCATACAATAATAAGCCAAAATGAGTTACGGCCAACCTTATATGCTGTAAATTTAGAACACAAATCCTTTACGTTATTTTTTGACTCTGGTAGTCCACGTAATATTATGGATTTGAAGACGCATCATTTGTTGTTTTCGAACTTTCCGATTGAAAAATCAGGAATTAGACTTTCAGGTATAGGAAATAATGAATTAAACGTCATAGGCATAACTCATATTCAGTTCAGAGTCGGTAATCGCACGTTTGCCGATACATTTGTTGTTGTGAAAAACATTAATATGTATCCAGCTGTAATTATAGGATACCCATCTATGGGAAATCAAAACATTATCTTAGCTCCTGCAAAGCACGGCGTGTATATCAAAGGGAAATTCTATAAGTCTTCTAATACTTTAAAGTCAGTTTTGGATAAAAAGGAGACGACAAATGTAACCGTAACGTACGTTGAAGAACCAATAACTTGTCTCACTAATAAAGAAATAATGTACGCGACCCAGCAGAATTCTCGTTCACCCCGTAATATCATCTTGCACGCAATATATCGAACCAAACATACCTTCGAATTTAATAGTGCAAATAAAGAAAACACTACCGGGATCTGAAATATTAATCCTTTCCGATACTTTGAAAACCAACGGATTGTCTGTCACACAAGCTATTTATACAGTAGGCTCACATCAGCAATGTAATATCGAAGTCTGTAATCATTTAAATAACACTTTAGTAATTCACAAAAATCAACATATCTTGGATGTAGAAGTTTATAAACATCGTATTCTTACCGTTGCTGAAATCAATCACTCTCAATCAGTTGCGGATGAATCCCTTTTACGATCTATTAAAAATAAAATCAGTAAGGACATTCAAGACGAAGAAATTCAGCAGAAAATTTTTGAACTTTTAAATAAATATACAGATGTCTTTTCCACTACGGATGGATCCTTAGGAAAAACAAATGTGATCGAGCATCAAATAAGGTTAAAAGACAAACAGAAAATTATATATGTACCCTCGTACAGACTCCCTATGAAATTCCAGAATGAAATAAATGATGAAGTAGGTAAAATGTTAGAGGAAGGAGTCATTAGAAAATCAAATAGCCCTTATAATTTTCCTTTAATAGTTGTACCGAAAAAAGATCGAACATGGCGTATCTGCGTCGACTTTCGTCGTCTAAACGAGGAAACGATCCCTGATCGATTCCCAGTGCCATGTACTGACGATATTTTGTCTTTGTTAGGTCAGAATAAATATTTTACCAGTTTGGACTTACTTAAAGGCTTTCACCAGATATCATTAGAAGAAGATAGTATCCCATACACAGCCTTCAGCACAGCCAGGGGACATTATGAATTTTTACGGATGCCTTTTTGGTTTACGTTGTGCTCCTATAACATTTACAAGAATGATTAACATAGTGTTTGGAGACTTGTTAGGGGATATATTGCATGCCTATATGGATGATCTTGTAATCTTTTCCAACACCTTAGAGGAACATCTACGTAAGTTAGAACTAGTACTACAGAGATTAAGACAACATAACTTAAGGGTAAAGATTAGTAAGTGTGAATTTTTCAAAACAGAATTGATATATTTGGGTTTCATGGTGTCAAGCCAAGGTCTTAAAGTAGTCCATGATAAGGTGTCGGCTATACGTAATTTTCCCATACCTACTAATGTCAAGGGAATACAGCAATTTCTGGGTTGTAGTGGATATTACAGGCGTTTTATACGCAACTATTCAATAATAGCCGCTCCTTTAAACTGATCTTACGAAGAAGGGCGTAGATTTCATATGGTCTGAGCAACATCAACAGGCGTTTAATACTTTGAAAGATGAACTGTGTAGTTCTCCTATCTTAAAATTTCCTGACTTCGGTAAGGAATTCTTCATTGCAACAGACGCCTCAGACTTAGGAGTAGGAGGGGTATTGCTTCAGCAATATGATAAACAGTTTTTCCCGATAGCTTTCTATTCTCGAAAATTGAGAACTTCCGAAAGTAAGTATGCAGTAATAGACAAGGAAGGACTAGCTATTGTTAATTCGCTAGTGCATTTTAAGTTCATAATTTACGGTTATCCCGTTAAGGTTCTTACTGACCATAAACCACTAACAGAGTTCTTTAAAGGCTTCAATCACAGCCCTAAACGAACTCGGTGGCATTTAATCATTCAAGATTTTGGCGCAAGAATCGGGTATTTACCTGGGAAAGCAAATATCATTGCGGATGCATTATCACGCAACCCCGTGTCATCTTGTACGGAGTCTTTAGCTGAATTAATAGATATATCAACATCCATGCCTATTGTAAAAACAATATCTGAACAAGAAGATTTAGGCTGGAGTGCTGAATTGTTACAGACTGAGCAAAGAAAAGATCAGAAAATAGAAACAATTATAAATGCTTTGAAAGGCAATCATAAAGAAAAAGAATATATAAAGTATAAGCAGCAGAATTATGTAATCCAAGATAATATTCTGTGTAGGACTGTGACAAGGAAAACCCGCAATACACCACATGTAACTAACGACCAGGTAGTAGTACCAAACTCACTTGTTTCCACTGTCCTGAATTGGTTGCATTCAAATCCATTACATGGACACCCTGGGTTCTCATTAATGTCACAGAAAGCCAAATCATTGTTTTATTGGCATACAATGCTTACAGATATAAAAAGACACATAGCTAATTGTCGCACATGTCAGGAAAACAAAGGGCATACGAAAACACCTGTTAGCTTAGGAGCTTATCCTGTTCCCAATCAACCCTTTGAAAGAATACATTTAGATTTGTTAACAGGATTTTACGAGTCAGACAGAGGGAATAAGCACCTCTTAGTAATTATAGATGCTTTAACTCGATATACAGAACTAATAGCGCTTAAAACTAAAACTGCGATTGAATGCGCTAGGAAGTTTTACGAGTGTTACATTTGTAAACATGGAATTCCACACATGATAATCTCAGACTCGGGTGGTGAATTTAATAATCACTTTCTTACCTCATTGTGTGAATTCCTCAAATAAAGAAGATCAATACCATGATATATCACCCAGAGTCGAATGGGCTAGTGGAAAGAGCAAATAGGAAGATATTAAATATATTAAGGGTAACACTAGGGGGATCAGACCCCAACTGGGATATTGCAATACCGGCGGCACTGAGTACTCTGAATCATTCATATCATATATCAATTAAAATGTCACCGCATGAAGCATTGTATGGTACCCCAGTTAGAACACCTTTCCATGTATTAACGCCTACAACTAATCTATCAAATCCTTTAAAAGAATGTATAAATGCAAGTATAAGTCGATATGATATCCTTCGAAAGAATTTAGAAGAATCACAAATCATAATGAAAAGGAATCATGATAAAATAGCGAAACCAACTAAAACATATACCGTGGGTGATAACATCTATATTCAAATCAATGTCAGAAAAGGGCTCAACTATAAACTAACACCTAAGTTTGAAGGCCCATTTAACATTTTGGAAATATTAACGGCCAATAGGTTTAGAATTCAAAACGTAGCCCAACCCACGGATGAGAGAATAGTACCATTGTCTCACATAAGAAATTAAAAAGAAGTGAGGAAAAATTTTAATTTTTGTAACTAAAAAGTTTTCTTTTTAATACAGGAGTAATTACATATATTTTTTCTCGTTACAGGTTTCCAAGATGAATTTTTTGTTGTTGGGAGTGATATTGTTCGCTCAGACATTTTTTTCGTATGGGATGAGTTCTAAGACTAAGAATATATATTTTAAATATGGCAATATAGTTGAAAGACAAGAAGACATTTTTATTACATCAACCAACGTAATTGTCGAAGTGCATATGCAAGCAATTTTTCTTCAAGAGAATGATGTCACTAGCTTAAGAACCGACATTTCAAGGTTTTCTGCATCATTGGATGAGTTGCATAGGAGACATTTTCATTTGACTACTAAGAGTTTGCTTGGATCAACATTAAAAGTTGCAGAGATGCTATCTGATGACTTAAAAAATAAGACTGGAGAGACAGGATCTTTGGCTTATGACCTTTTGATGTGGACTGTAGGACACGAACAAAAAGAAAGACGGAATCCGTTCATTTATGCTGCATTAAGCATCTTTGGGTCTGTTGCAAGTTTAGGTTTAGGACTTTCAAATCGTCTTAAAATTAGTAATCAAAATAAGAAAATTGAGTTCTTGACTCATAAAGATGAATTGATTATGTCAGAACTAAGGGATCAGTTAGCTTCAATCAATAAAATTATGGATTTGTTAAATGAACATTCAGATAATATCGTTCAAATTATGGAAGTACAGGATTTGTTAGCAACATTAACGTATTATGATTCAAAGATAGATCACATACATAACAGAATTGCACATTTCATTGAGAAATCCAAGGATTATGTAGAAGCTATCACGTTAGCAACTAAAGGTGTATTGTCGCCCCCATTTGTTGCCTATACGTTACTTAAAATTAGTTCTGGAGAACACTAGGGATAAACTAGGCTATGTTCCTTTGTTAGACGAACATAGGTTAGAATTTTATTACAGCCTAATTACAGTAAACGTAGATAATAACAAGATTAGGATTACAATTCCCTTTGATTCTTCTGATGCCTGGCAATCTTACAGGATATCACCATTTCCGACTTTCATGACGAATCACTCAAATCCAGTAATATCCAGTTTGACAGGACACGTATTGATTTCCCCAGACAAGGAAACATATACGGTCATTAAAGACTTAAATCAATTAACTCACTGTTCAGACGCAATGGATAGAAAAATATGTACAGCTGACTCATTTGAATTCCGTAAAAACTTGATGGATTCATGCGAGTTAGGTATAGTGCTAGACGGTGCTCTCTCCCATACAAGTGAAAATTGTCTGGATAAGCTTTATCCCTTTGACAATAAAGAATTCAATTGCAGACTAAATAATGGCTCGTGGATACGATACGACAAGGACGGCTTCAATGTATCATGCCCCTGACGGATCCACATCCTACAACCACATCTTCGTCGCAGCAGATGGCTGTATCGGGACTTCCCCGAATTCCATGGTGACTGGCCTACGGACAATCATCAGAGAACGTGCTTACTTCGCGAACTTCACGTGGACCTCTACAACGCCCGCACTTCCTCTCCCCTATAAAGGAAGTGTGGCGAAACGCTTAATGAAACTTACCGAAAAGGACCACCTGTCGCCGACTTACAAGAGATTCTTCACCCTATATTACTAGCAGGTTTATTTGGAACGGCGTTAATTTTTATCGCCGTGAACATCCTTGTTTGGCGTAGGTTACGGCACAGCAAGCAGCTACAAAGGAACGAGTTGAATAGCCCTGACAATACCCCTTACTTGATCCAGTTCAAAGCTGTATGAGTGGCCACCTCATTCGCTAAGGGAGTAATTTGTCAGGATGATGTTTGTATGAAAAGCTGATTAGTACGCTAGTAATATGTAATTAAAGAAATTCTCTACATTTGCATTGTTAAAAATACATTTAAAATAACATTTAAAAAAAAATAAATAAAATAAAAAAGGATATAAATCATTTTTTTCTCTCGGCATCTAATAAAAATATATAAGCCGGAATGTTAAAAAAGAAAAGAGAAAAAAAAAAAAAAGAAAAAAAATATAAGATATATAACAGAATCTATGGGCATCTAATAAAATGTATCAGCCCTATATATAAATATATATATATAT
>NW_027168523.1:50000-68096 GCF_036898095.1 Palaemon carinicauda | reverse complement strand
TCCAGTTATTATTATTATTATTATTATTATTATTATTATTATTATTATTATTATTATTAATGTATGAGGCTGACTAAGTTTGGACATCGTTGTCACAGACTTCAAACTTTTTTCATACTTGAGTGCATGAAAATCCATGTTAAGGTCAAAGGTCAAGGTCAGGGTCAAGCAAAAGTTCGAGAAATAACCTTCCGCATGGAGGTCTGCATTTTAGTGATTGCTCCTCCAGTTATTATTATTATTATTATTATTATTATTATTATTATTATTATTATTATTATTATTATTATTATTATTATTATTAATGTATGAGGCTGACTAAGTTTGGACATCGTTGTCACAGACTTCAAACTTTTTTCATACTTGAGTGCATGAAAATACTTGTTAAGGTCAAAGGTCAAACTAAAGATCGAGAAATCGCTGCCGCACAGAGGTCTGCGCTCCAGTGAGTGCCCCTCCAGATGTTATTATTATTATTATTATTATTATTATTATTATTATTTTATTATTATTTTTACTATTATTATTATTATTATTATTATTATCACAATCCAAAGACTGGGAGCAGGGTAGCAAACAAGCACGTAAACGAAAAGACGTAAAGAATCAACTAAAAAATGTGTAATCATGATACCAAATTTCCCATCAATGTGTGAGGCTGACTGTAATGACATCTTGTATTTTCCCTCAATGTTTTTGTCCTTTTGATGTTACCTGGGAAGCAGTAGAAAATTAGATCAGAAGTTGCAATACATCAGCTAAGTTTCTATAAAGTTTTAATCGGATGTAAGTTAGAAAGAAGAATTACCTCTAACTTTAACGCAAAGAGAGAGAGAGAGAGAGAGAGAGAGAGAGAGAGAGAGAGAGAGAGAGAGAGATTCCTCAATCAATCAATATAACTATTGTAATAAGCCTTGTGATGTAAAACCCTCAATGATACCATTTTACTGATTCCTTCTTGCGTTTTCTATCATGAACTTTTAATATCATAAAATATTTATCATAAAAAAATGCTTTACATAAAACCCCTAATTAAATAATTACCAGATTATCTAACTATAAATCTTAGAACCACCAAAATAGAATTCTATTGATACTCAAAGACTTGAATATATATATATATATATATATATATATATATATATATATATATATATATATATATATATATATATATATATATATTTATTTTTATCAAAATGGGTTTGATTCATTAACTAGAGACAAAGTAGTTGATCCCCCAATGTTGACCAAATCAGATCATCGTGGACCTGGTATCTAGTAAACTATGTTGGGTCTGAGCCAATTAGCAGGTTAGCAGGCAAACAGATTACTCCTGAATGAATCCCAAAAGATGGAAAATTTAGTCCCTAAGAAGAAAATGAACTTGGTTTACTGAGTCCACGTGTATATGGCTCGTAGCCTGATGCTGTCCACTAGTTCACCCAGCTGGAAATGAGTGTCATTATTCACAGCTGTCATAAAAGCAGTCAGCGTTAGGGTTAAAACCTCACTTTACAGACATTATTTATAATTGATAGCACCTCACCTTCCAGAGGGACAACAGGGCTATGGTATATGATACACACCCGCGCACACAAACATATACACAACCATGCTTCGGCATCTAAGGACAATTGTATAAGAAAAGAAATATGTCCAAAAGCATATATATATGTGTGTGTGTGTGTGTGTGTGTGTGTGTGTGTGTAGGTATAAGAATATTTATATATATACTATTGAGTTAACTTCAAAGAAAAAGTATGAATTATGTTGAACATTCATACTTTTTAAATTTTATCATCAGCTCTAGCTAACTAAGAGACGTAACGAATAGAAAATTCTCAAGAACTAAAAACATTAAAAACAGCAGAGAAACCAGATTTTAATATCCGGGAGACAAACATTACAAAATGAAAAAATCCTCTCGTCTCCTTTCCCTTGGAAAAGTCTGAATTCATTGCCAACAAAGTTAATCTAAATGCTCCAGTTCTATTTGAGAAGGATTGTTTTATTACAGAGGTTCATCAATATTAATTTTCTTTGGCCTAACTGTTCCGGATACGATTCCTGGAAGATGATTTAATCAACCTTTCTTTACCAAGGTCTGGAGAAAGTTTGGTGTTGCAGGAAAATAGCAGAGCGAGGAAGAATCCGGATGGAAACCTCAGGAGAATATCACTCTCGTATATTTTTGTTTACGTAATGATGAAACGATGCAGTGATAGGAAAAGTGAGCAAAATTATATTGCAAATAATACCATTTATAAATCTAGATTGCTTGAAATGTATATGACTATGTGGTGGAAATATATTTGGATAATGAAACGAATATAATGTTGTTTTGCAAAACATAGAAAGAAAATGTTTAACTATATATGGTAAAATGGTTTAATTAAGGTTTAATTAAACATGGAAAGATAATGTTTCGCTAACAGGAAAAGAAAATGTTTAGCTAAACACGGAAAGAAAAGGTTTAGCTAAACATGAAAAGAAAATGTTTACCTAAACATGGAAAGAAAATGTTTAGCTAAATATGGAAAGAAAATGAGACCTATTGACCACGATTGATGTGACACTCAAATGAAGAATCGAGAAAAGGAAATTTATTAAACGAAAAAAGAACATTTGAGAGATTAAATCATCATCATCCTCATCATCATCATCTCCTCCTACGCCTATTCACGCAAAGGGCCACGGTTAGATTCTTGAGCCTTTATATCAATAACTTTCCATTCAAAGGATTAAATACTCAATACTAAAACAAAATTTAAGCGGAAACATAACTAACATTAATCCCCATATTTAGGCGAGTTTCGGTATGAGAGAAATATAGAAACATTAAAAGAGTAACCAACGACATTCTTTTTTATTACCTTTTTTTACGAGAATTATCCAGCTTATTACAGATCATCCTCTTCTCATTTCTTATAACACCTATGATTTATCCACCTTTCATCCAATTATCGTTTTCCATTCTTCTCCTCGTTAAAGGTTGCTCATGAATGGCAGAGGAAAAGGACAGTGGCATTGCCCTTGAAGGACAATGCCTTATATAGACTGAACATTTATTTAAATGATCAGCACCCAGGCCCCCTCTCCACCCAAGCTAGGACCAGGGAGGGCCAGCCACTGGCTGCTGATGACTCAGCAGATGGACATATAAGCTCAACAAACCTGCATCCGTAGCTCATAAGGATGGTGAGGTTGCAGAAACTACAAGAAACTCTCGACCTTGAGCGGGACTCGAACCCCAGGCCGACAGATCATCAGGCAGGGATGATTCCAATAGAACATCACAACGAAGATCGATCCTTCACTTACTGAATTCACAAACCTCTTCAAAAGAACCTCCAAATTTCCAGTTACTTTTGGCATTCATCTTCTACACTTCACTTCCATTCATTTCTATGGAAACAGTTTACCCCTCATGATTTGAATACCTCAGTCGCTTCACTTATTAATTCAGTCTCTTTCTCTTAAATCTTTATATATATATATATATATATATATATATATATATATATATATATATATATATGTGTGTGTATATAATTTTGTTTATGTATTTATATAGATAAGGCTACCGTTTTTCATATAAATAAACTGTAATAAAAGTCAAAACAAGAATTTACCGGTCACCAAAAAATGACCCTTTTCGCAGGTGTCAAATGAGGTTTGATCTCCGCCCAGTAAATACCTGATAACAGCCCGGGTAGCTGGTATGGGAGTGCCATTGTTCTATAATCCTCTATATGTATGTTCGTACGTTCCTATGAAATGTAAAGAAACTTCT
Organism: Palaemon carinicauda; assembly: GCF_036898095.1. NCBI lineage: Eukaryota > Metazoa > Arthropoda > Malacostraca > Decapoda > Palaemonidae > Palaemon > Palaemon carinicauda. Next base: position 64,300 of record NW_027168523.1, on the reverse strand, counting down.
CTCAATAAATCAGTCCTCTGAAGAAGTATCACGAAACTAGTCAGGACTTAATCTTGTATTTCGTATTTTCATTTTCCCTGTGGTTTTTCTGCATCTGAGCATCACCTTTTCCTGTGATTTTTCGCATATATATAAATTATATATATATATATATATATATATATATATATATATATATATATATATATATATATATATATATATATATATATATGTGTGTGTGTGTGTGTGTGTGTATGAAATTTATTGTGATGTCTATTTACGATTGTAAAATAGCAAAAATATCTACAATAGATAATTATTTATTTATTTAAGACAAATATAGCTGTTCCTAGTCTACTGCTGGACAAATGATTCAGACATGTCATTATTCTTGTCTGGAGTTTGTCTAAAGAGATATATATTATTAGCACTGTTAACTCTCCTGTTTTCCCTCAGATTTTGGGAGAGAGAGAGAGAGAGAGAGAGAGAGAGAGAGAGAGAGAGAGAGAGAGAGAGAGAGAGAGAGAGAGAGAGAGAGCTTATCAGCGATTTTATCCAAATGATCATATATAAAGATTGATTAGGTTGCCTAGCGTCGCAACTACAAAGGTCATTGACACTAGGCGGCGTCATAACTGCCAGGGTCACTGACGCCTCAAGGTAGAGTGAAACGCAGTAAAAAGTTTTTAATCATCATATCATATCCCTGAAGACGGAGGGGACTTTGGAACGTTTAAGTCTGATTATTTTTTTCAACTACAAATTTCTGAAATTATTATGTAAATTTATAAGAAATTATACATCACAGAATTTTAAACTCCTGTTTAAAGGAATTAGAATTACTTTTCCAATAAAAAAGCAAAAGCATTTTTCTAAATGTTTCCCAATTGTTATTTTAATGAACATTTAACACTATCAAGTTGAAAACCTTATTTTCAAGTACATTCATCTCATTTCGTCCAAAGTCTCCGACTGAGTTCTTCAAGATTTCCTTTGGAACTCTGGAAGAAATTCGTTTGGAAGTGATTGATACAAGACTTCATTCATTATTTTAAACATATAATTTTGTACAAATTTTAATTTATAAGAGCAAATATTTACAAATATAATCAATATAATTTTTATCTAAAGCAAAACTTGTTTCGTTATTAAAAGTTTTACTAAATGTATCAATGTCTTTTCAGTTCAAAATAGTGAATGAAGTCTTTGCAGGTGTTATAAGAATAAAGATTTCAAGCAAATAATGAGGAGAATCTTATATATCTTTAGTTTGTAGATGTAATGCTATATTTTATTACAAATTCTAATAATTGAATAAATTTTACTTCAGATAGAAATGATATTGCTTATTACCGTAATCATTTCCTTTTATAAAGTGATACTTATTGTACAGAATTATATGTTCAAAGTAATGCAAAGGTTAAAACATATAGATGCAGAAGCTGCAATGTAAGATAAGCTTACAATGGAACGCTTAAAGTATATAGAGAATTTAAAAGGAAAACATGACTGTGTTTTTATGCTTTGACATCGCAGCACTTGAAAAATCTTCTCCAACCGAACGAGGAGGGAAGAAAAGACATTCCTTTAGGCCTACGCAATATGAGCTGGCGGTTAACTGACTGTTGTGCAAACTCGCTTACTAAGCCATTTTCTAATCTTTCTTTCTATTTTGGCCCTTTCCCTTATTTCTTCATCTGTGGCTTTGATCTAACTGATTTTATTCTTTAATTAGCGTATTTAAATTGTCTATAAATATTTGAAACACAGGATTTTCTCCTCTCCTTTCATGTTGCCGCACCTCTTATTCCGAGCAACTTGAACAGAAGCAAATTATCTCCTCGATTTCAGGGACAAAAATGTTCATACAATTAGTTATCCCATTTAAAAATAATTAAATCTCTTAGAAAATATATATTATTTGGATAAATGTATAATTCATATTAGTTTTGGAATGGAATTTTAATTTTGACGCTTTCATAATTAAAGAATCACATAGAAATTTAAAATATCGATATATCATGAAATTATTTTAATGGTCTCTGCGAGGGGAATTCATCTGTTAATCAAATTCATCCTGCGAGTTAATATTATTTTTGGTATCAACCATTATCATTATTAATAAATTATGCGTATTATTCATAGCATAAAACTGTTGTAGTGGTCTTAGGCCTTCATCTTCTATCATTATTATTATTATTATTATTAGTGTACGTTACCCGTCAAAAAAGGAGGTCTAAATATTTATGACAGATATGCACACACATGCACTCCTTTCTCTCCAGGGTATGACTACTCCCACTCGCCCCCCCACCCCCCACCCCCCGTGGTTTCTATTAAAGATACTCGTCTCTATGTAAACTACAGAAGGCCATCAAAATAAAATCGTTAAAAAAAAAAAAAAAAAAAAAAAAAAAAAAAAAAAAAAAAAAGTCATTTCAATCTAGCAATTAGGAAAAGTATGTTGAAGGCAAATGCAAAGTTGTCTTGTTTTAGTGTATGCAAATTTGTGCATATTTGAAGACGATACTCTGATTAATAGTAGAGTGAAAAATAGTAGAATGATTTTGAAAGTGTTTGTTAGCCCAGACAGTTTAAAGTAAATATGTGCAGTAGTTGGTTCATGAGAGTAAATTGAAACCTTGGTGATTATGCAATACATATTAATGTGGGTAGTGGAGAGATTAAACTGATTAATTCATTTCAATGTTTATTAGTAAGTGCACTGTATAATGGTATGATGGAGAAATTACAGTTATAAAATTGGTGAACGACAGGAGTGTGTTCAAAACATTGACAGGACCCTTGAATTGTTTGTTAAACTTAAATTGGGAATGTAAAAAGGATTATTGAATAAATTATCCTTTATGAATGTTGAGTATAAAGTACGAATATGGAGGGCATTGTTATGCAGTAAATGTGCATGTAGATACGGAAACAAGAAAAAAACTATATATGTGCGAGGCGCTTGTTAGGTAATAATTGAGAGACGACGTGAATGCAATTAACTTACTTCAACAGACAGCGAGCTTTTATAACAACAGTTTCTGTGGGAGAAGGTCACAGAAATTCAATTAAATCCATTCAAGAAAAGACTGGCTTAACCCTGGATAGGTACGGTCCTCGGACACCCCTTTAAGGGTATACTCGGACGCGAACGACCCCGACGCCAAAAAAAATTCTTGAAAAATCAGTTTTTGCAGTAACCTCCTTTTTTCTTTTGCCAAAAAAAACTTCAATGAATGCTTAAAACAACTGTATAGATAAATACTACTCATCTGCAGAAAAACTATTTATTATAAATATTTTAAAAAATTAAGTAGAAAAAAAAAAAGACCTGACATAAAAATTCATAAAAAAAAAGTTTATACATATATACACAAATCCTTTTAGGAATTGATTTTTGAATGTTTAGGACACATCTTGATGTATTTTGGATGAAGTCAGACCCATGGAGGTGAAGATCTGAAATGAGAAAAAAAGGGTAACTTTTTTTGGCCAAAAAAATTTGTCCAAATTTCATGAATTTTTTTGGGTACCCAAATGAAATAGGAAGTGGCTAATTTTTTTAGGGAATAAACATATGTTATCCTAAAATAGAAATATGTAAAAAAATCTTCATTATTTTGTAAATTACATTTATATCAGGGGCCATATCTAAAGGTAATTTTTTGAGTACTTAGAACTTCCGTAAAAAAATACATATATTTAATATATAATATGATATTTATGCAGGTAAAAATATACCAAAATATCACAAATTCTATAGGGAACAAGAATATATATAGATAGGGCAGCTTACGCTTCGGATATGTCCACAAAATGGCCGCCAACCACACTGACTCAGACTCCCTAATCTGCCACTTGAAATGTAGGAAGGGTATGTCAATTTCAAGGTGTTATTTACTAATCTAATTATTATTGGATATGCATAAAAATTGTATGGTGGGTTGCTGGATAATTGTCGATTATTTTACGAATATAAAATTAAAATTCTGACCCAAAAAAATTTTTTTGAAGGGAAATAAAATCGAAAAAAAAAATGTAAAACAATATTTTAGCTAAAAAAATTTGATGATATTCAATCAAAAAAAAAGTAAACAAAATTTTCCGACAAATAAACATCTAGAGGAATCATTACTCTGTGATAGTTCCTTAGTACGTAGTAATTTTGAAAGAATTGGGAAAAAACGAAAAAATGGCAATCACCGGAAAATCGAACACATACCTATATATACGCCATATCTGGCTAAAAAAAAGATAGGCATGGGTAGCCAGATCATCTAGAAACACTTTCCAACACTATAAAAATATAAGTTTTGCGACACTACTTGCCAATTCCTTACGGTAACATGACTAAGCAAAAAAATGCAAAACAAATAAAAAGGGGCACTCGAGGAAAAATGGCTAACATTCTAATATACGGCATTTCAGAAAAAAAAAAATTCAGCCACGTGCTAGTCAAACCATCAAGGCACATTTTCCGACAAATAAACATCTAAATGAATAATTACTCTGTGATAGTTCCTTAGTACGTAGTAATTTTGAAAGAAATGGGAAAAAACGAAAAAATGGCAATCACAGGAAAATCGAACACATACTTATATATACGCCATATCTGGCTAAAAAAAAAATAGGCATGGGTAGCCAGATCATCTAAAAACACTTTCCAACACTATAAAAATATAAGTTTTGCGACACTACTTGCCAATTCCTTACGGTAACATGACTAAGCAAAAAAATGCAAAACAAATAATAAGGGGCACTCGCGGAAAAATGCCCAACATTCTAATATACGGCATCTCAGATAAAAAAAAAGACATGCACGTGTTAGCCCAACCATCAAGGCACACTTTCTAACACATAAACATGAAAAAAAAATCAATAATATACGGCAATTCCTTACTACGTAGTAAATTTTTACAAATATTGAAAAAAAACAGAAATTGGCAACCGCAGTTAAATACCCAATATACCAATAACTACGTCGTATCTGACAAAAACAAAATCACGCATGGGTAGCCAGATCATCTAGACACACTTTCCAACACTAAAAAAGCAAAAGTTTTACGACACTATTTCGCAATATCTTACGGAAAAATGACTTGGCAAAAAAATGAAAAAAAAGGAAAAAGGGACACTCGCGGTAAAAAGCCCGACATTCTAATATACGACATCTCAGATAAAAAAAAAGACATGCACGTGTTAGCCCAACCATCAAGGCACACTTTCTAACACATAAACATGAAAAAAAAATGAATAATATACGGCAATTCCTTACTACGTAGTAATTTTTACAAATATTGAAAAAAAAACAGAAATTGGTAACCTCAGTTAAATACCCAATATACCAATAACTACGTCGTATCTGACAAAAACAAAGTCATGCATGGGTAGCCAGATCATCTAGACACACTTTCCAACACTAAACAAGCAAAAGTTTTACGACACTATTTGGCAATATCTTACGGAAAAATGACTTGGCAAAAAAATGAAAAAAAATGAAAAAGGGGCACTCGCGGTAAAATGGTCCTCGTGGTGATGAACGACATTTTAACTAAAAAAAAAAACATGCACATGGTAGCCAAACAATCCACCAAGACTTTCCACAACTGATAACCTATACAAGTTGCACCATTCTACGACAATTTCATAATACGTAATAACTTTGATAATTATGCAAACTACCCTAGAAGGGTAAACTCGGACGCGAACGACCCCGACGCGTCTCAGAAATCGGGGAAGGAGTACAGCTACAGCAATGCACATCTGGACACTACTAGAGCGTGTAGGGGAGACACCTCCTGCAGGTCGATCACCCACAAATTCAGTCACGGGGGTGAGTCACGTGAGAAAAACCTGTTTTTTTTTGACGCTCGGGGTCGCAAACGACCCACCGTACCTATCCAGGGTTAAACTGGTTCTGTTAACAGAGAGGTGTAGAACAAGATATACAATAAAAAAGAAAATACCGTTACAATTTACGATTGTGTTCATGAAACACTTTGCGGTACAATCTTGAACTTGGTCGTTTTAACATGAATGGAGGATGATATATTCGTGAAAATAAGAATGTAGGAAGAAGTTGTAATGGCTAAGAAGTTCTTACTTATTAGAACTTCTTACTGGAAGATTGAAAAGTCCAAGAAGTTGAACAAATGGCGTGAAAGAATTGTGAGCAAGGATGGGTACGTAAAACATATGTATTTGCGAGCGAGTGATTTTTCAAGTATATGAAGTACAGTAGATATTAAAGTCTAAATTTTCCTGATAAATTATTCTATTGCACGATTTGGCCGCTAAAGTAAGAAAGTGGCAAGAAAAACGGCTCAATGTTGATTATTATTATTATTATTATTATTATTATTATTATTATTATTATTATTATTATTATTATTAGCTAAAATACAACTGTAGTTGTAAAAGCAAGATGCCGTAAGCCCAAGAGCTCCAACGGGGAAAAATATCCCAATGAGGAAAGGAAAAGAAAAAAAAAAGGACAATAGAAGTAATGAACAATGAAGATAAACTATTTCAAGAACAGTAGCAACGTTAAAATAGATCTTTCATATATAAACTAAAAAAACTTTGCAATGAAGAGGAATAAGATAAAAATGCTTCAAATCAAACCCCATTATTATTCTCCTATCAATAATGAAAAGACCAACTCTGACCTCAAATGCAATCACAGGAAATCCGCCATATCAGAAACTAAGCCGAGAAATGAAGCTCTGTCAGAGTAACGGATTTAATAAGGCCAACTATTAATTAGCAGCATTGCATGTTTATGAGGATCGTTTTAAAGATCTAATTCGGTTACTTAGCTTCATTATATGAGGCCATATTAACCAGGGCAAAGACAGCTGGTCTAAGAAGCCTTCATTTGCTTATCTAATTATTCAAATTTGCAATTTGAATTGTCTTGTTATTCTACGCAACGTTACTGGAATTATTATATATATATATGACTATACAATCATAGAAAGCAATGCTTTAGTATGATTTATGCAGGTAAAGTCTTTTATATTGTAATAAAAACACATTTAAATGAAGTTGAAATGCCATTCTTTATAAGCTGATGGTTCGACAGTACGAAATAGTCAAAATTATTAGCAGTATATAAAGAAAATAACAATAAGAAAATAGGCAACGCAATTATATAGAAATGATTATATGCTATAAATCAGTGAGCAATGATTTAAGGAGAAGTAAATGAAAACAGCAGTTGCAACAATCTGAAAATACATTGAACGTAAACTGTATATTCAAATTCCATAAAGAAAAGATATCAGAGATGTTGATACTGGGAGTTGAACTGCTCATTATTAAGAGTTGAAATGCTATTGTTCACATGATAATAATAATAATAATAATAATAATAATAATAATAATAATAATAATAATTATTATTATTATTACTTGCTAAGCTACAACCCTAGTTGGAAAAGCAGAAAGCTATAAGGCCGAGGGCCCCAGCAGGGAAAATAGCCCAGTGGGGAAAGGAAATGAGGAAACCACAAGTCATTAATCTTATTTCTTTTAGATCTCGTTATGAAATACCTTCAAATATCATTAACTATTTTCAACTTAGAAGAACATGATTCTACAATCATGTGTACACAACATTTATGTTTCATACATCCTAAAGGCAGGAGTCCATTGTATTTGTGGAAAGAACTAGTGAAAGCAAAATCTCAAAATTATCTGCATTATACATATATATGTAAATATATATATATATATATATATATATATATATATATATATATATATATATGTGTGTGTGTGTGTGTATATATACATATGTGTATATACTGTATATATATATATATATATATATATATATATATATATATATATATATATATATATATATATACATATATATATACATATATATATACCCTGTATATACATATATATATATATATATATATATATATATATATATATATATATATATATACACACATATACATATATAACGGATTTTGAGCGAAGCGAAAAATCTATTTTTGGGTGAGATGGCCATGTCGTCCTGATGGAAGTTCCTATTGGGTAGCTTCCTAGGGTATATTACAACTACGGCGATATTCCCAGAGAATTTACCTTAAGGTACCAGAATTCTAACTCCTGGAGCGAATATCCCTCGTGAAAGGGATATCGCGACATATCAGAGAACGTATTCTTGACACGCCACATGGCAATCTGCACCCCGAACAGAGATTACGTATAGCAGGGGTCAATTAGCAAGAAACAAAATCGGGAAAGAAAATGGGGGAGCCGCTCCCAAGGCTCCCTGTCTCCCGTTTCGTAAGCGTGCCTGGCGCCAATCCTGGCGCCATCTGTATTCCTTGTAGCGTACACGAGGTGCTACAGATACTGTATGTAGGGAGGGGTCCTACAGCCCTTTCTTAGAAAGGGAAGGGCGGGTCCATCAGGACGACATGGCCATCTCACCCAAAAATAGATTTTTCGCTTCGCTCAAAATCCGTTTTTTGGGCTCAAGCCATGTCGTCCTGATGGAAGTATACCAGAGCATTACTGTATCTGTGGATTCTCAGAACGTGCCGTACTCCCCGGAGGTAATTTTTCCCGGTCGACTAGACCTAGAGACCTAAGATGTTACCATTATACATCTTTTCAACTAACTATAAACCATGTTAGAGCTTCCTGCCCCCTACAGGGAAGAGTCCTACTAGACTCTGGAAAAGTCTCGAAGAGTACATATACCTATGTATGAATACCATTCAAGCTAATATAGTGGTCTCACCCTATATTAAGTAAAGCATAGTTTGTAAAGAACCACTGCGTCAATATGAAATATCGACCAGTTCTCCGCACAATACTTGTATTTGACAAAGGTTTATATCCGCATAGGAGGAAACTAGTAAAACCGCCATCGTCCCCTTATGGGACGGAGTCCTCCCGTTAAGGGAAAGCATAAACCAATGCAACATAGCTTGCATAAAGGAAAAATTCTATTAGAATTATCCCAGATAAGGTACATAGAATGAATGCTCAATTATACCAATAAATTGACATAGGTGAAGGAGACGCAAGGTTCTCAAGAACAAGTTTATTGACAGACAATAAACAGACAGGTTAACCACAATTATAATATATATATATATATATATATATATATATATATATATATATATATATATATATATAAGAAGAGGATAACCCAAAACTTTAAGCATAAGTATGATAGTAAACAGAACTTTTTTATCTGAAAGAAAAAACATTAAATGCCACTTTTAAGATACTGAGGTATCAAAGTCATAAAAGTCTGTATTACAAATCAATGACATTAGCGTTAGAAACGCTCGGCACACATGTCTGCACTTATGCTAGGTTCACCTTTGGAAATGGAACAGTCTACATGGGCAACTCAGTGCCCTCACTTAGTTTGTAGTACAGTATGTAACTACACACTCACCCTGGAATTAATCGTCCCAATTAAAACCACTGTTCCTCGCAGATTAAACAGTAGGGTTAACGACGCGACTCACTGCTACCACAGATCTCTTTAGTTCCTCTACTTGCTTCGCATAGTAGCGAAAGAACACTCTGGAAGACTTCCAGCCAGTGTATGAACGGAGATGCTCAAAATCCATACAATTAAAGAAATTTAAGGATGAGGCAACTTTCCTCGGATCGTGACCTGCGGGTGTACTGTCAGGATCCGCTCTGCAAATAAAATATGTGATTTTCGCTCTGAGTTGATTCAGAGATAAATTTGAGCCTGATGTTTCTCCCCTGAATAGTTGACCACCCTTGAAGTCTGAAGTTCTATGAAGATAGACCTTTAGGCATTCTACTGGAAAGAGATGCATCTTCTTTCAGAGGGCAGATTCTCCAGGGACCCCACCTGTTGGTGGGTAACTCATTCTTGGCGAGAAACGTAGGATCCGGAAACAGGTTCAGTTCTCCCCCATCCAGGAACTGAACACGACCTGCCTCTCTCGAGAGGGCTACAATCTCACTAACCCTGGCCCCGGACGCGAGTGCAAATAGGAAAATAACTTTTTGTGTCAAATCCTTTAACGCACACTCTTCATTGCTCAACAGAGAAGCGAAATGAAGAACTTTGTCTAAAGACCATGAAATGGCCTTTGGAGGTGCTGAAGGTCTGAGCCTAGCGCAGGCTTTCGGAACTTCATTAAAGATCTCGTTACTAGGTCGACCTGGAAGGCATATAGAATGGGTCTTGTCAAAGCAGACTTACACGCTGAAATCGTGTTAGCTGCCAATCCTTGACCATGGAGGTGGATGAAGAAAGATAAGCAGAAGTCTGTCGAGATCTCCTGCGGATTCTTTGCCTTGACAAAGGCCACCCATTTTCTCCAAGATGACTCATATTGCCTTCTAGTAGATTTGCACTTATATTCCTCTAGGAAGTCTATGCTGGCTTTCGAAATCCCGAAACGCTTTCTCACCGCTAGGGAGAGAAAATCATGAGCTGCAGGGTCCGGGTTTTCTGTAATGAAGCGCAGACAGTCGACTTCTGGACTCGCTGGGTCAGAACTGGATCTGGTAGCGGTACAAACTTCAGCTGTAGTTCCAATGCCAGGGGGAACCACACGCTGTTCGGCCACTTGTGGGCCACTATTGCCGCTACCCCCTTGAAGGATCTCAGTTTGTTGAGGACCCTCAACAGAAGGTTGTGAGGCGGGAACAGATAAATCCTGGACCATCTGTTCCAGTCGAGGGACATCGCGTCCACTGCTTCCGCTAAGGGGTCCTCGTACGGGAACACGTACAGGGGCAACTTCTTGTTGTCTTTCGTCGCAAAGAGGTCTATCTGCAGTTCTGGGACTTGATTCAGAATGAAGGAGAATGATCCTGCGTATAAGGACCATTCCGACTATCGGTGTGAACCTGGATAGAGCGTCCGCTGTCACATTGCGGACTCCTTAAAGGTGAACTGCCGACAGGTACCACTTCTTCTTTTCCGCCAATCGGAAGATGGCCAACATCACCTGGTTGAGAGGTGGTGACCTCGATCCTTGTCGATTCAAGCATCTCACAACTACCTCGCTGTCCATCACCAACCTTATGTGGATCGAGTGACGCGGGGAAACTTTCTTTAAGGTAAGGAGCACTGCCATAGCTTCTAGAAAGTTTATGTGAAAGGTCTTGAATAGCTTGGACCAAGTCCCCTGGACTTTTTTCCGATGAGAGTGACCTCCCCATCCCTCCTTCGAGGCGTCTGAGTGAATCGTCACCGACGGGGGAGGTGGCTGAAGAAGAACCGACTTCTTTAGATGTCTGGCTTGGGACCAAGGCCTGAGAAGAGTACGTAGCCGAAGCGGAACTGGTCTTCTCAGATCTCTTCGCACGTTTGATGCATAACTTCTCCAAACTCCGGTTGCATCCTTTAGCTCTGCTCTTAGCACTGGGTCTGTCACCGAAGCAAACTGGAGAGAGCCCAGTACCCTCTCCTGTTCGCGTCTTGATTTCCTCTCGGAATCTAGAAGTCTTTTGACAGAACCCGCTATCTCCTTCCTTTTCTTCGCCGGGATGGAGAAACGGTGTGACAAAAGGTCCCAGTGGATTCCCAGCCACTGGAACTTTTGAGATGGAGAAAGTCGAGACTTTTTTCTGTTGATCTTGAAACCTAGGTACTCTAGAAACTGGATCACTTGACTGGAAGCTTGCAAGCATTCTGTCTCGGATGCTGCCCACACCAACCAGTCGTCCAGGTAGGCTACTACCTGAATTCCCTTTAGGCGTAATTGTTTGAAAGCTACGCTCGCAAGCTTCGTAAAAATCCTTGGGGCTATGTTTAGCCCGAATGGCATGGCTCTGAAGGCGTATAGTCTTCGTTGTAGCCTGAACCCTAGGTAGGGGGAGAGTCGACGGTTGATTGGAATGTGCCAATAGGCGTCTGACAAGTCTATAGAGACGAATATGCCCTCTTGGGCAGTAAGGTCCTTATGTGTTGCAGTGTTAGCATCTTGAATTTGCATTTCACTATGAACTTGTTGAGTGGCGACAAGTCCAGAATGACTCTGAGCTTTTCCGAGTCTTTCTTGGGAACACAAAACAGCCTCCCTTGGAATTTGATGGACTTCACCTTTCGGATCACATTTTTCTCCAACAGTTCTTGAACGTACTCCTCCAGAACGGGGGTGGAGTGTTGGAAAAACCGAAGGCACGGGGGTGGAGTGCTGTACCAGCTCCAGCCCAGTCCATTCTTGAGTAGGCTGTGGGCCCAGGGATGGAAGGTCCACCGATCCCGAAATTTCAGAAGTCTCCCTCCTACCGGTATCATCCCACTTGGACTGCCGTCCTGAGGTCTTGCCTCCCTGACCACGACCACCCCTGAATCCCCTTCCCCTTGAGGGGCGCCTAGACGAGCCTCTGGCTGCTCCTCTAGGCTTTGCTCGAAAGGAAGTAGACTGCCCTTCGAACGATGGGGTGAATGCCGTGGACTGTGTCGACACGGCCTGGGGTACCCACTGAAAAGTGGTCGGGGTTTGTGCCACGATCTGGGGCACTGGAGGCAATGGCAATTGCAGATGCTGTTGCTGTCTAAAAGGCTTGGCTGGCCGAGACGGTAGCCTAGTCCTCATAGTCTTCCTCTTTGGTTGAGGACCCTCATCCGGGGAAGACTTTCTTTTGATAGCCAGGCCCCACTTCTGGAGAAGGTTTCTATTCTCCAAGGCGGCCTTATCAACTACTTCTTTGACCAAATCGGTAGGGAAAAGGTCTTTGCCCCAAATGTTGGAGGAGATTAGTTTCCTTGGCTCGTGCCTCACCGTAGCCGAGGTGAACATGAACTCCCTACAAGCTCTCCTCGCCTTGACGAAGCCATAAAGGTCCTTCGTCACTGTGGCCAGATGAGTCTTGGCCACCACCATGAACATTTCATGGACCTTGGGGTCACTTGCCATTGTCTCAAGAATAGTCTGAAGAGACATTGAGGCAGCCAGTCTTTCTTTTGTCTCGAACTCTCTCCGCAAGAGAAAGTCAGACAGCTTAGGGAGGTCCTCGCCGAACTGACGTCCGGCGATATCAGCCTCCAACTTCCCAACTGAGAACGTAAGATGGACGTCCTTCCAGTCTTTGTGGTCCATAGGCAGGGCCAGCGACAAGGGTTTACACTCCTCCAGGGAGGGGCAAGGCTTGCCGGCCTCGACTGCTTTTAGTACAGCCGCAAACCCTTTCTGTAAAAAGGGGAAGGCTCTAGCAGGAGAGGACACAAAGGAAGGGAGCTTCTTGCTCAATGCAGCTACCTTTGAGTTAGAGAAGCCCCTCTCTTTCAACGAGGATGAAAGCAGAGCTTGAGCCTTAGTATGGTCCATCACTATGACTCCTTCGGCTCTGTCTCCTCCTTTGAAGCTGGTTCCTTCCTCAGCCGGACATAACAGTCTGGATATGATGCCTTGCTGGGCCAGAATTCCACCTCCTCTAGGGGAACTGAGCCCAACTTATCCGAGATGACGATCTTTCCAGTCGTCATCGCCATGTGCTCAGCATACCTCCATGGTTTAGCATCTGAGCACAAGGGAAGGTCTTTCACATTGAGCCTTTTCTGGGGCCCATGTGATTCTGCAAGGCTCTGCATCCGCATTTCCATTGCAGCCGCCTTCTCCTGATTCTCCTTCTGCATTTGTTGGATCATTCCAACAATGGAGGAGAGGGCCTGTCCCAGCTCTACTGGGAGACCGGCCGATGTTGAGGGAATAGGCTCCGGGATCTGAACCGGAGTAGCCGACACCTCGTCGACCTCTTCCTCTACAACGTCTGGGGCTTGAACTTCACCCTGGGCTTTTGCCAAGAGGTCTTCCTCCAGATGCTCGTCCACGTCAGACATCCTGTCATCTAACTGGATGTCTTGCATATTGACTGCGACTTCAGCATCCACCTGGATCTGAACTTGGGGGATCTCCTCTTGAGGCTGGGGAATCACTGCATCAGCTGATGCCCTAGGGAAAAGATACGCCCTCATCTTCTCACTTGGAAGATAAGGTCCAGAGGTGTTCTTCTGGAAGCCCCTTACCCAGGTACGAAGCTTCTCCCTTGCTATATCCCTTGATTCCGCCATCCTAGGGGAATCAAAGGCCTCAGTAATTAGGTTAGTGCACACAGTACATACCTGAGGGTCCCAATACCGGAGATCACCCTTGGAGACAGCGCATGCTGCGTGTCTCCTATTAAACTCATGTCCGCAGAGGCTCTTGCTGCGGACGTTGCAGAAAACACTTCCGCACTTCGGAGGGTCCTTCTGTAAAGAGAAGAAATTTCCATGAGTATCAAGTGAACTATGTATCACTGGATATGCATAGTATAGCATAACAATTCAG
>NW_027168523.1:25000-40000 GCF_036898095.1 Palaemon carinicauda | reverse complement strand
TAATGGTCTTAGGACAGTAATGATGATTAAGAAAAAAGACATTCCTTCAAGTTTGTACTATAAGGGTCAATATTTATCTTTGTGGCACAATGGACAAACACAAACGTGTCGAAGGTGTGGAATGAGTAGCCATTTTGCAGCGGAATGTTCCACTCCATACTTAGAGAGAACTAATATTTTCAGTAACAATGATTTTCCTGAGTTACCTAGGCGAGGAGGGGGAGGAATGGAGAAGGGGGTTCAAGAAATGAGTCGACACAATCTTAATAATGAGAGTATAAATGCTGTTCCATTAGAAAAGAGCCTTATTAAGACTAACGAAGGTGTTGGTAAACTTATTGTGCAAGAAGCTGAGTCATCAATCACTAGACTGCAAGTGGAAGCTGAAATACATCAAAGTTCTACCCAAGATGAGGAAATCGTCATACCGTATGAAGGACTGGAAAACACTAGTGGAAATAGAGAGATCCGTACTGACGTTTTTCTGAAAAACGGTACAAAGTCAGATAAGGTAAATGAAACAAATTCAGGGGAAAAGCAGGACGGTGTAATTCGGGTAAGCCAGGCAATAGAAGATTGCCAAGATACAACTGAAAATAGGACGGCAAGAATGGGACACGAAATCAGCGAGGTCGAAGATGATAGTGTAATTAAAGTTATAGAAAACGAATTAGGACAGGATGATGAATACGAAGAAATAATGGAAGCGAATGCAGAACAAAATACTCAAGATGATGACGACAATGACCACATGAAATTATCTATAGATAGTGAAGATGTTACGGAGAAGACATCCTGGAAAGAAATAATTGGTGTGCATGAGTTGTTAATGGTCGACCGTATAACTAGCGAAGGAGGAGCGGTAAGTGGGTGTTTTGATGAAAAGCCACCTACTGCTATCTGCTCAGATCGGAACCATGAATCACCGTGTGAAGGTAATCAAGAAGGATTCAGTGGAGAGATTCAGAAGGAAAGGGGCAAAGATTATGGGAAAAAGAGTGGAAGAAAAGGGCAAAGTTCAACAGTCGTTGGGCATAAGGGCTCAACGCTGAAGAGAAGAATAGACTCTTTAAGCAGCGAAGTAGAGACGTCAGGAAACAAACTGTTGCAAGTTAAGAAAAAGTGAGACCTAATGACTAATCACAATGTATATTAATCTAATAACTATAAATGTAAATGGTCTGAATGACACTAGGAAACAATATATTGTAAAATCCTTTTTAATTCAACATAGAGTTGATATTGCTCTCATTCAGGAGCACAATGTGAAAATGCAGAAAGATTTGTATGTTCTCTGCGATTATTTTGATGTATTCTTTAATGGTTCTTTATGTTTTAAAGGTGGTACATTAATTTTTGTTCGGAAAAACTCTGGAATAAAGGTAGACAGGTGTGAATTGCACTGGAATGATAGAATTATAAGTTTAAGTTTATCTAGTTCAAATATTAAATTTCAAGTAATCAATATATATGGTCAATCTGGTAGTAATGTTAAACGGGAACGAGATGACCTAATAGGTACCGAACTTCTCTATTACATGAAGGGAAATCTCGACAACATTATAATTGGCGGTGACTGGAATTGTGTGGTTAGTGACCGTGATTGTACTAATCCAAATCCCCACAATAAATCAATAGCTTTGAAAAACTTGGTTAGAAACATTGGCCTAAAAGATGCATGGTTCTCATTAAATAATTCTGTTGAATTTACTTTTATTAGGGGTAATTACGGTGCCAGACTTGATAGATTCTACGTCGCTAGATTATATGAGAGAATACAAAATGTAGAGTGTGTCCATGTTTCCTTTTCTGATCACGCAGCCATAAAAATGCGATTAAACATAAATCCCAGTATTAAGGTCGGAGTACCATTTTGGAAGATGAATTCATCACTATTGAAAGATGAAAAAATAAAGTCCCAGTTTAAGGATTTTTGGGTCGGTCTTGTTAGGAATATTAATAGATTTCAGAACATTAGTTTATGGTGGGAGGAATACGCCAAAGTAAATATAGCAAAGTTTTTCCAAAGGTGTGGTAAGATGAAAAAATATGAACGATTTGGACTGATCAATTATTTTGAAAGTAGACTAAAACATGAATGTTCCAAAATGGATGGTTTTGATAAGGGTAAAATTGATTATCTAAAGAATCAAATTACAGAGTTGAAAATGGTGGAGGTTGAAGGCATCAGGTTAAGAGCAAAATTAGAAGAATGTAATGAAGGCGAGAAACTCTCAGCATATTTGATAAAGAAACAGAAAGAAAGAGCAATTAAGAATAAAATGGAAAATCTGTTGACGGATAAGGGGGAATATTTAGACTCTACTGAAGCCATTCTACATTATGCAACAACAGAATATAGGAAATTATATCAAAAGATTGATTTAGATACCACAGAACAAGACGACTTGTTATCAAGTATAGATAAGGTGATAGATGAAGAGGATAATGATTTACTCGAAAGGGAAGTTACTTTGGAGGAGCTCTGGATAGCTACAAAATCAATGAATTTGAATCGGACTCCGGGTGTAGATGGGATACCCGCTGAGTTTTACTTATATTGCTGGGATATTATTAAGAAAGAATTTCATGAGGTTGTTAGAAATGAATTCGAGAATTTATCATTAACTAAATCCCAATCAACCGGAATAATTTCTTTAGTACACAAAGGAGAAGAGAGAGAAAGATTGAGGAACTGGAGACCTATAAGCCTTCTTTGTGTTGATTATAAAATTATTTCTAAGATTTTGAGTAACAGAATTAAAAATCTACTTGATAGAATAATTTCTCAAGGGCAATTCTGCGCCGTGCCAGATAGATCAATCGTTAATTGTAACTTGCTTGTTAGGGACATCATATATTTTGCAAATGAGAAAAATCTGGATTGTGCAATTATGTCTCTTGACTGGAATAAAGCATTCGACCGAGTGGATATAGAATTTCTATTCAAGGTGATGACAGCTTTTGGTTTCGGAGATAATTTTGTTGCGCTGGTAAAGATGCTTTATACTGGTATATGTAGCAGAATGTGTATAAATCATATAATGGGTAATCCTATCAATGTTGAACGATCTGTTAGACAAGGATGTCCTCTATCAATGATCCTCTATGTTATTCACCAAGAACCTTTGTACAGGCTAATTAGGAAAAGTAAAATAAAGTCAATTAAACTTCCTAGACAAGTTTCAGTTGGTGTTGTAGGATATGCTGATGACACAAACATCATAGTTAGAACAGAGAATTGTATTGTTGAAGCAGAGTCAGTAATTGTGAAATACGAAAAGGCTACAGGAGCGGTGCTAAATAGAAACAAGAAGTCCAAAATTATTGGCGTTGGTAACTTCCGAGGGAAAACCACATGGCCACTTGATTACCTGGAAGTTGTGGTTGATTCTATAAAGATTTTAGGAATTGTTTATTCGAATGATTATGTATTAGGTTTGAATAGTACCTGGGATAATATAGCTAATAATGTTGAGACATCATTAAACATGTTGAACAGTAGAATTTTAACCTTACATCAAAAAGCTATATACATTAATGCTTGTGTGTTATCAAAACTATGGTATGTATCGCATGTGTATCCTATTCCCATACAAGTGTGCAAAAGAATAAACAAAGTGATATTTGAGTATATCTGGAATGGTCGTTATCAGCCAATTAAACAATCTACGCTAAAGCTTCACAGATGCGAAGGAGGTCTGGGTATCCAAGACTTACATGACAAAGCTTTGAGTATATTCATAAGTAGTTTCTTAAAACTGTATTTGTCGGGATCAGAACCCAATGTTTTAATGTATTACTATTGTAAACTTAGATTAGATGGAATTATAAACTGTGACTTTGAATGTAATGAATATGGATTTACTGGTAATGTATATTATAATGTGTGTATAGATAATGTAAGGAAAATTATTCGATGCAAAAATTTTCCAATAATGAATAGTAAAACAATTTATAAAGGTATTAGAAAAGATGAAATTCCGAAAGTTGTCGAGAATTTCCCTCTGTTTAACTGGGAAAGCATTTGGAAAAATATTAACAGTAAATTCCTTGATGTCCAGGATAGGACTGTTATTTACAAGTATATTCACCAGGCATTGCCAACAAGGAAAAAATTACATGTTATGAATTTGGCAGATTCTTCATATTGTCTAAACTGTGGGAAAGAGGACGTCCCTATTCATATGTTTTATGATTGTCATAAAACGAAGAAAGTGCTAATCTGGGTAAGGGAATTAATGAGTTATCTGTGTGATACAAAATTTAGTAGAAATATTGAGCTTATTTTCTTTGTCTTTCCCAAATTAAGTAGAATAAAAATTAACATTTGTAACATTATGTTCAGTACTTACATAGTAACATTGTGGATGCTTAGAGACCATATTTGTGACATGGAAGATGTAAATATCAGAGACAAAATTATGTCAAACATTTTCATACGAAGATATATTTTGGAGCAGCGAAGGATGATTGATGGAGAACGATATAACAAACTTTTGGAATTAAACAGAAGTAAGATGTATCAAATATGGAATTCATTGTGAGTTAAGATGTTTGCAACCTTAATATTATTTATGTAGCATAATATAAACACTATTGTAACTGTATCTGTATAATCTGTCTTGCTAATAAAAAAAAAAAAAAAAAAAAAAAAAATTTTCCTTATTTACATAAACCTGATTAATTGTTCTTTATCCAGCCAGGCTAAATCTTTGGAAGAATAAAAGTTGCATAAAGTTGCTACAGTATTTTACGTTAAATGCTTATTAGAGTCACAGGTAATAATAATGGGCCAAAATGAATGGTTAATTAGGAAAATCCTTTGCCTCAAGTAGCAAGAATATTAAAACTTCTCGTTAAATTGATCGTTACCGTTACGGTTATATGATCTGTTATTTATGTTATTTTGTTATGTTGCTTTTCTTTTCATATTTAATATTTATTATTTAAAAATGCCTACCAGCTACATAAGTTTTTTTTTTCAAATCTTGTTTGTTTTTTAGTATATGTAAATAGGGTTATTATGACTAAACTAATTTTGTTCTAATTAAATTTTATTCCAAGTAAATTTTGTTCTAAGTAAATTTTGTTCTTAAGTATTTCAAAGCATAATATTCCATTACATAGCATGAATATGAAAGAGGTCGATAAAAGTAAATGTTTTCTTTAACGAAATCTAACTTAGCAAATCCTTTTGTCTTTTTTCGTTTTTAGTTTGTATACAGTTAAGAGGTACAATAATTGACGAATACATATTTATAGTTTCCTTTGTGAAAATTAGCTCTTGAGAAAGTCATTACAACATCTATCTGTCTTCTGTTTTCAGGTTTCAATCTATCCTTTGTTTTCGTTCGATTGATTACAACAGTCTCCTTTTGTAAAAACTTTCAAATTTTTCACAAAATTGTAATTCTTAATCTAGGAGAGAGATTTGAATACTATTTTAATTTATGATGATCAATCCTTATAAAATGACAGATTTCTATATTGATATTATATAATTTCCCCTTTGTTTATCCTATTCGTTAACCAATAGCATACTCGTTACTTCTACGTCACAACTTTCTTTGAAAATAATGTAGTTTTCCTTTAGCATACTTGTTACTACTACGTCACAACTCTCTTTGATTATATTTTTTTTTTCCTAAACCTAAAACCTACAACACATATCACAATAATTGTTGTAGAAGCGGATTAAACTACACCGATCCAAACTGTAATTAAAAGAAATCGCCCTTTTCCTATATGGTTTTCAAGAAAGTTATTTTTGCCTCCAAAAACACGACAGAACTTTAGCCGTCCATTAAGAGATCCTGTAACGTATCAAATTTCCTTTTGGAAAAAAACGAAGAGAGAGAATGGAAGAAACCTGGGGTTCTTAAAAGTAAAAAATGAGAAAGGAGACTTTAAAAAAATTATTGCATCATTTGGTTTTACAACAGTTGCACGTTCACAGAGAAGATCTTTGTTATTTCAACGATTTTCAATGATTGGTTTGATGTATAAAAGTCATTGGGAGTTTTAATAATTCCGAACTACTAAATTACTACTGCCAATACTAATGCTTCTACTTCTACTACTGCTGCTATCGTGAGAAGTAGTTTCAAAGAAACTACTTCTCACGATCACTAACGCTATTAGGTTATCGTTAACAGATTTTGCCTCTAATTATTAGTTTAATTGTGATTCAAATGATGATAGTTTATGTAGAAACAATTACCCAGTATATATTAAATAATCTAACGAGTTATCAATTAAAAATCTGTGACATTCTAGAATACTAGAATATTGAATGGGCATAGTAATATTACTGATATGATTTGCCACTGATTTTTCTAAAACGTCATTAAAAATATGCCATAAGAATAAAAGGCAGATTACAAACGACATGACAAAAAGTGCTGGATACTATTAGGTGACTACTTTATCTCTAAGTGCTAGAAGATGGTTTCTTGCGGATAAACAAAATGAGTATGTTTTTACAAGTAAACACAAAAGTGAATACTGAGATGACATCCCATCTTGAGTGATTACCTTGTTGTTGTTGTTATTATTATTATTATTATTATTATTATTATTATAAATATGATGATGATGACGATATTACTACTACTACTACTACTACTACTACTGCTACTACTACTACTACTACTACTACTGCTATTATTATTATTATTATTATTATTATTATTATTTCTAGGAAAATTATGATAATGATGATTGTGATGAATTATTATTGTGAATATTATCATTATTAGTGATAGTAGTAGTAGCTTAAATCGAAGTAGTAGCAGTAGTAGTAGTAGTTCAGAATGACTACTTCTTACATCAATCCATTAATTGAAAATCGTTGAAAAAAAACAAAGATCCTCTCTGTGAA
Source organism: Palaemon carinicauda (assembly GCF_036898095.1). Lineage (NCBI taxonomy): Eukaryota > Metazoa > Arthropoda > Malacostraca > Decapoda > Palaemonidae > Palaemon > Palaemon carinicauda. Next base: position 33,117 of record NW_027168523.1, on the reverse strand, counting down.
CGTTCAACTATTGTAAAGCCAATTGGTGCAATAATTTTCGAAACACTCCTTTCTCATTTTTTTTTGCTTTTACGAACCCCACGTTTCTTCCCTTCTCTCTATTCGCCTTTTTTTTTTTTTTTTTTTTTTTTTTTTTTTTTTTTTTTTTTTTTTTTTTTTAGTATGAATGTTGATACGTTACAGGATCTCTTAATGGACGGCTAAAGTTCTGTCGTGTTTTTGGGGGCAAAAATAACTTTCTTGAAAACCATGCAGGAAAAGGGCGATTTCAGACAGCTTGGATCGGTGTAGTTTCATCCGCTTCTACAACAATTCTTGTGATATGTTTTGTAGGTTTCAGGTTAAAGAAAAAAAAAAAAACGTTATAATCAAAGAGTTGTGACGTAGTAGTATCAAGTATTCTGAAGGAAAAACTTCATTATTTCTAAAAAGAGTTGTGACGTAGTAGTAACGTGTATGATATTGGTTACAGAATAGTATAAATAAAGAGGAAATTATATGATATTATCAATATAGAAATATATCATTTTATAAGGAATGATCATCATAAAGCAGCTTTCAAATCTCCCTCATAGATTATGAATTATATTTTTGTATTGATATTGAAATTTAGTATTAACATGAACATTCCAGGATATTTTAAACAGTATTATGAATATCTGAATATCCACGCACCGACATTTCTAATAAAAGTATAATAAAAAAAAGGAATTTATGAAATCTAGATATCACTGTCGTTTGTAATGAAATGTAACATTAAAAACTTCTTTTAAATCGTCATTCGTATTTTGTTTTCTGTTGTCACTGACAAATAGTTTTATTCCCGTTTATTCATCTTTTTTATTTCATATGAGATATAAATTATTAATAGAAAAGAAAGACATCATCTATTGAAACATTTGTTAGCGATATCAGTATCGTTGATACTATTGTAATGTAAAGTTTCATATTCATTCGATAAAATAAGCACAAGTCCTCCGGAATAAGTCATAAGTACCGCAAAAGTCCAAATTAGCAACGTCCTGCAATTTGGATATGAAAGAATCCTCCAAAAGACTGAAAAATTTTCTTCGAAAAATGAGCTCTGGTTATGAGTATTGCAAATTTGGTTGAAAGTAATGCATTTTTTGGTCGATGGGGGAATTATTCAGGTAAACTCCAATAAAAATAATTGGAAGCAAATATTTTCCTCATGAGTTACATGTAAAAAATGGCAGAAATATACGACCTCGTAAGTAAAAGGTCTAACGATTTATTAGACACATTTCCCTAATGCTTGATTTATGAATGTGGTCGCTCCTGGGGAATTAAGAATTATTCATGCTTGACAATAAAATATGGCGAATAGAAATAGTACGAAAGTAAATCAATAAATAGAACTGAAATGAAGAAATATGAATATAATTTGTCTTGGAATGTCACATAAGATTTATTTTGGATAAAAATGTCACTTAAATAATCAAGGTAATACAAAGGGACCATTGCGCTTAGGAAACAAAACTGATTCAACATGGTGTGATGGTACCCCGTACCGTTGAGCCAATTCTATTTCTTTTATTGCTTTTAAATTAAATCATTTGACCGTTTTTTCCAAAAGATTTCGCTTTATACAATCACCTTTCCTGTCATCCAGGTTTCTGTAGAGAGTTCCATAAGGAACATGCTTCATATAAGGGTTATGGCCTATAGGATACGTCCCTGTCTGCCGATCTGTCGGACTAGGGTTCAAGTAACGCTCAAAGCTCAATAGTTTCTTGCAATGTCAGCAACCTCAGCAACATTGTGGGATAAGGATGGGGGTTTTAGGGAGCCTATATGACCTGCTAAGTCATCAGCACGCATTGCCTTGCCCTCCATTGTCCTAACTTGGATGGAGCTAGTATTGTCCTGGAAGAGAGGGAATTATCACTGTCCCTTGCCTCTGTCATTCATGAGCGGCCTTTAAAGACTATTAAAACCAGGCAGGTCCATTTCGCTTTTCAGTAACACTATTTTTTTGAGCAGATTTTTTTTTTTTTTTTTAGAATTGCACTTTTTTTATCTTTAGAAAATAAACCTACGTTTATGGAGGTTTATTCGAAAGATTTCTGTTTTCAATTCAGTTACATCTTGGCTCCATCTACCAATATTCATCGAGGTTCCTTTGCGTAATGACATATATGAAGGTCGGCTTAGGTTATTCATTAGGCTTCTATTGTGTTCCATACGATGTGAGTAAATGTACGTCAGACTGTCAGAATGCTTTTAACCTAAATGTTTTACTTCATAATATATCCGAGAAGATAAATTACAAGCCGAGCTACAACCCTAGTTGGAAAAGCAAGATACTGTATAGGCTCCAACAGGTAAAAATAGCCCAGTGAAGAAAGGAAATAAGGAAATAAATAAGCTGCAAGTAATAAATAATCAAAATAAAATATTTTGAAAACAGTTATTGTACTAACACCTTAGATATCTCATCCACCTATTACTTGGGTGATTAATTAAATAATCAATTAAGCAAATGGTTCTTGTTTTAATGTATCGAACCCTATAAAATCATATTCCTGGTAAGGCACAGACTTGTGAAAATCTAAGCATCAAATGAAAAGATCTTTGAACACAATTCTGTAGATTAAGATGTGGCAAAAAAGCAGTTCTTTCTTAAAGAAGGATTAAAGAAACACATTTACACATATCATAAGGTAAATTATATATACTGGGCTGTGAAAATGAAAAACATTGATAATATGACAATTCCTGGAAAAAATTAATCGATGTCAATGAGTCATCGAAAAATGTTATACATCTCCCTATTCACCTATATATCTATATTTTCTTGTATAATATACATATATATACACATACATATATACATCTATGCCTATTTATAGTTTATTTATTGATTAATTTTCATTGCCTGAATTTCTTATTTGTTTGATTATCTATTTGGAATGTTTTTTTTTTCTTGAAGGCAAAAATTTCCAAAGAAAATATTAAAAGTCGTAAGTTGTCACATTTAATTTTCTCTGTTGAAAACGGTTTTAGCTCCGTGCACATAACTATCATACAGTTTGCATTATTTGTACAATACAAATACTATCCAGTGTTTCAGTGAAATATATCAGACCTGAGCGTGGTTTCAACTTGGTATCACACACGGAAAAAAGACAGGGATAAAGTTCCAGGTCAGGATATTGAGTGGAGACAACTTATTTCAATTTTAGAATGTCTCAGTCGTAAGCAGAAGGATATCCTTGTAACGTTTGCATAAAAATGAATAAAGATTTTGATCATTCTTCATTCGTAGTTGGAATAATTTAGAACAGAATTATCTCTACAATTTCATTTTAATCGGACCAACAAGTGTGTTTCCATTTAATTAAAAATGGAAACGCTTTTTTTTTTTTTTTTTTTTTGGCGGGTTGTGCGAGGGGGTAAATAGTAATTAGCAAACCCTAAAAAAGCGCCTGGCTTGAAATTAACTCTTATTCGATCAACCTCAGGATGACTCAACCTGCTTTTACAGGAAATAACGGAGAAATTGCAGGAAATACTTTCACATGGGAAATGAGGTTTCGATTAAAGATACTCGTCTCTATGTCAACTACAGAAAGCCACAAAAATAAAATCGTTGTTAAACTAAAAAAAAAAAAAAGTTTTGTCATTTCAATCTAGCAATAAGGAAAACTATATTAAAGGCAAATGCAAAGTTGTCGTGTTTTGGTATATGCAAAATTGTGCATATTTGAAGACGATACTCTGATTAATAGGAGAGTGAAAAATAGTAGAATGATTTTGAAAGTGTTTGTTAGCCCAGACAGTTTAAAGTAAATAAGTGCAGTAGTTGGTTCATGAGAGTAAATTGAAACCTTGGTGATTATGCAATACATATTAATGTGGGTAGTGGAGAGATTAAACTGATTAATTAATTTCAATGTTTATTAGTAAGTTCACAGTATAATGGTATGATAGAGAAATTGCAGTTACAAAATTAGTGAACGACCGGTGTGTTCAAAACATTGACAGGACCCTTTTATTTGTGAAAGTTTAATTGGGAGTGTAAAAAGGCTTATTCAATTGTCCTTTATGAATGTTGAGTATAAAGTACGAATATGGAGGGCAATGTTATACAGTAAATGTGCATGTAGATACGGAAACAAGAGGAAAAAATACTATATATCATGTGCGAGGCGCTTGTTAGGTAATAATTGAGAGACGAGGTGAATGCAATTAACTTTGCTTCAACAGACAGCGAGCTTTAATAACACCAGTGTCTGTGGGAGGTCACAGAAATTCAATTAAATCAATTCAAGAAAAGACTGGCTTAAACTGGTTCTGTTAACAGAGAGGTGTAGAACAAGATATACAATAAAAAAGAAAATACCGTTACAATGTACGATTGTGTTCACGAAACACTTTCCGGTACAATTTTGAACTTGGTCGTTTCAACATGAATGGATGATGATATATTCGTGAAAATAAGAATGTATGAAGAAGTTCTAATGGTTAAGAAGTTCTTACTTATTAGAACTTCTCACTGGAAGATCGAAAAGTCCAAGGAGTTGAACAAATGGTGTGAAAGAATTGTGAGCAAGGATGGGTACGTAAAACAGCTCAATGTTGATTATTATTATTATTATTATTATTATTATTATTAACTAGAATACAACTCTAGTTGTAAAAGCAAGATGCTGTAAGCCCGGGAGCTCCAACATGGAAAAATATCCCAATGAGGAAAGGAAACAAAAAAGAAATAAACAATTAAAATAAAATATTTCAAAAAAAACAGTAGCAACACTAAGATAGATCTTTCATATATAAACTAAAAAAATAAAAAAATTAAAAATGAAGAGGAATAAGATAAAAATGCTTCAAATTATACCCCATTATTATTCTCTTATCAATAATGAAAAGACCAACTCTGACCTCAAATGCAATCACAGGAAATCCGCCATATCAGAAACTAAGCCTCGAAATGAAGCTCTGTCAGAGTAACGGATTTAATAAGGCCAACTATTAATTAGCAGCATTGCATGTTTATGAGGATTGTTTTAAAGATCTAATTCGGTTACTTTCCTTCATTATAGGAGGCCATATTAACCAGGGCAAAGACAGCTGGTCTAGGAAGCCTTCATTTGCTTATCTAATTATTCCAATTTGCAATTTCAAAATCTTGTCATTCTACGCAACATTACTGGAATTATTATATATATTTGACTTTACAATTATAGAAAGCAATGCTTCAGTATGATTTTTGCAGATGAAGTCTTTTATATTGTAATAAGAACACATTCAAATAAAGTTGAAATGCCATTCTTTATAAGCTGATGGTTCGACAGTACGAAATAGTCAAAATTATTCGTAATATTTAAAGGAGAAATCACACAAAGACAAGAGAATCAACACATTAATGTATCAAAAATATATGGCTTATTTGAATATGAAAAACACGTCTAAATGTGCAAAACTTAATATATACATGTATATATATATATATATATATATATATATATATATATATATATATATATATATATATATGTGTGTGTGTGTGTGTGTCTGTGTGTGTATATATACAAATACAAATATAAATATAAATATAAATATAAATATATATATATATATATATATATATATATATATATATATATATATATATATATATATAGATATAGATATAGATATATATAAAAATTGTTGGTTACGATGGATTTTCGACTGTTTAAATTAAGAAGTTATTTGAATTCCTTTTCAAAAAGTCAAAAGAAAGCTTATTACTCTGTCTTTAAAGTGTCTAATATAATAAGCGAAAAAAACAGCAACAGATTCTTCTGATAAAAAGACATATTTAAACCCCGACTATTTTATCAACTATTTAAAAATACATTTAGCTTGCCAACAGAAAGTTGAAAAATGTTCTCCAAAACCTCGTTTTGAAAGCCACAGCATTCCTAGCAAATAATATTTCATGGTTGACTTTTGAATACTAATTCTTATGCAAAAGCCCATTAAAATGGTTCGACCTCATCTTCTAGGTGCAGCTGCATAAGATGCAGCTTTTGCCTTGAGAAGATGCACTGAATATCTCTGAATCTTTCCCAATTACTTCCAAGTTAGTTCGAGCATATTTTGCATTTCACATTCGTTATCGTAAACAACCAGCAAAACTCAAATAGAATTGCTATTTCCCTCTTTTTGGTTTCCCCTCAGTCAGGTTGCCATTTTGAATTAAAATTGCAACTCTCCCATCAAGTAATATGATACGCCATTATCAAGTATTTGCAAGAGGCTAATGCCAGGATTTAATTATGCAAAAGTCCTTTTAGGATAATTGTATCGACCTATTTCTCTGCCAGCTATACATTTTCATTGTTATATATCTACTAGTGTGCGCGGCCCGTCAAAAATGACTGCTAAATATTAAGTACAGATGGGCATTAAAGTAACTATCGGTGTGCAATCTTTTGCGTTCTCTTAATAAAAATACCCGTATTTTTAACTGGGAAATTCTCCGTAAAAATACACTGATCTCAGCCGCATTTCATAAAATACAGGTGACCGTAATCTTACCATAATCGTCACATTCATTGAATTCATAACCCAAATGCATAGATTGTTAACATTAGACTACAGGACTATGCTTAAAATATTTCTCACTCGGACAACGTATTTAATCTTGTTCAGATTTTTTAACGCTTTAATATCTCTCAATGATAAATTTCTTCATAAAAGTGGACCAATATTGTCTCATACGTACACATAAAAACATCACCAGTTTCCCACACCCCTAGTCCATGTCTTGCTAGAGGAAGAGAAGGAAAAAGGTAAATAGTTGATGAAGGGAAGAAGAGAGAGAGAGAGAGAGAGAGAGAGAGAGAGAGAGAGAGAGAGAGAGAGAGAGAGAGAATTCGGCACCAGACCAAAGAAAGCCTGTTGCTGTTTTGCTGGATAACCGGGGGACGTCAGTGACAGGATACTCTCTTTCTATCCTGCCTGTCTCGGAACCCCAAACCGAGAGGTAGTCCTGATTTGGAAGACACCCAAGAGGAAGGATCCTCAACGGAGTCAATTTCTTAGGGCTTGACCCGAACCAGGACTCTCGGAAAACCCGAGTCTCTTTACTTCAGGTTATCCAGGACGATACAGAAATCACTGCCATTACTGGTCAGAAAATATTCTTCATTTAAGAAGACTCAAATATTTTATGCAAAGTTTATAAATTTGTTGATAAATTCATTATTTATTATAAAGATTAATAATGAAGAATCTAGTTGCCTTAAATACTAATTATTATTACAGCTATTTATGAATTTTAGATATATTTTTTTCCTATTAAATAAATCAGTAATATGATGGGCAAGGAGAGGCACCCGATGAGATACTACTGCTAGAGAGTTATTTGGAACTATGATAGCAAGATAGTACTACATTGGATCCCTATCTCGTTAAGCTAATTTTTTCTTTGCCTAATTTTCGAGTCCACACACAATTAATTTTTCCATTAACTTTTAAAGGCTAAGACTGAATAACAATATTTAAATTCAAATTCGATTTGAAATAAAAGTTTATTTATAAAATCATTGATAAAAGATCTTGTGTTGATTTACTGTAGATAAGATGAAAAGAATATAAATAGATGGAGAGAGTTGACTCGAGCGGCCGACCCTTCCTTACAATGGGAATGATGAGGTTGAAAGAAGCAGACAGTTTCTTGAGTAGCTAAACCCATCTAAAGTCTATGCTTTGCAATGAGAGCATAGCTGATAGGAACCTTGTTTTCAATTATACCTCAGCAATAGATTATCAGGAGGCAGCGGGTTCTCTGGTGTGTTGCAAGTGTAAAACGATAATACATTATTATTAACAATAACAATATCATGTCGACCTTTCAGTGGTCGTAAATTTAGTGTCAACACTGTCACTTTGATGTGCTTGAAAGATAAAAGACTTTTCACCTTCAACTTCAATACTCCATTTGTTAGGCCTATAGATATATTCATTGCTTAACTTGAATTTCCAACTTAAAATATCCATCGAACAGTCACAAATAATTTCCAAGATTTCACTATAACTATTGTTTGTTCGTAACTATGACAGTCTAAGTTCAAACAATATTTATAGACCATGTTTGATAC
>NW_027168523.1:10000-15000 GCF_036898095.1 Palaemon carinicauda | reverse complement strand
CTCATTATTAAAAAAAAAAAAATGTCCTCAGAATATTAAGCTGTAAATCTAAATTAAGGGGAAATTTTGTAATCGTTTGTAAACTAAAATAGTTCGTATTTGCTGCTACCAAAGAAACGCAGGAGGAATATAAATGCTGAATTTTAAAATACTGCATAAAAGCAACGATGTTCCTGCTGACTGTAATGTTAGGTAGGCCTACACTGCAATGCTCTATAGATGCAGAAGCTGTAATATAAGATAGGCTTACAATGCAGTGCTTAAAACATAGGGATGTAGAAGCTGCGATGCAAGATAGGCCTACAATGCAACGCTTAAAACATATAGATGTAGAAGCTGCAATGTAAGATAAGCCTACAATGCAATGCTTAAAAGATATAGTTTTCGAAGCTGCAATGTAAGATAGGCCTATAATGCAATGCTTAAACATATAGATGTAGAAACAGCAATGTGAGATAGGCCTAAAATGCAACGCTTAAAACATATAAATGTGGAAGGTGCAATGTAAGTTAGGCATACAATGCAATGCTAAAAACATATAGATGCAGAAGCTGCAATGTAAGATAGACCTACAATGCAATACTTAAAACATATAGATGCAGAAGCTGCAATGTAAGATAAGCCTACATTGCAATGCTTAAAACACAGATGTAGAAGCTGCAATGTAAGATAGGCCTATAATGCAACACTTGAAACATATAGATGTAAAAGCTGCAATGTGAGATAGGCATACAATGCAACACTTAAAACATATAGATGTAGAAGCTGGACTGAAAGATAGGCCTACAATGCAACGCTTAAAGCATATAGATGCAGAAGCTGCAATGTAAAATAGGCCTACAATGCAATGCTCAAAACCTATAGATGCAGGAGCTGCAATGTAAGATAAGCCTACAATGCAACGCTTAAAACACACAGATGCAGAGCTTGTAATGTCATATGGACCTACAATTCAACGCTTCAAACATATAGAACATTTAAAAGGAAAACAATACGAGGCTTTTATTCTTTGATATCGCCGCACTTGAAGAATCATCTTCAACAAAACGAGGAGGCAAGAAAAGACACAGTCCTTTAGGCCTACTCAATATGAGCTGTCGGTTAACTGACTGTTATGCAAACTCGTTTATTAAGCCATTTTCTAATCTTTCTTTCTTGTTTGGCACTTTTTCTTATTTCTTGATCTGTGGCTTTGATCTTACTAATTTTATTCTTTAATTAGCGTATTTAAATTTTCGATAGATATTTGAAACATTTATACAATTGGTTATCCCATATAAAAATAATTAAATTCCTTACATATATATATTATTTTGATATATATATAATTCACATTACTTTTGGAATGGAATTTAAATTTTGAGGCTTTTTTGATTAAAGAATCACATAGAAATTCAAGATATCGATATATCGTGAAATTATTTTGATGGCTTCTGCGCGTGGAAGATTTCCATTACTTCTTGGTAGGCTACTCCTTTTCACTGTTATTATTTTTGGTATCAACCATTATCATTATTGATAAATGCTACGTATTATTCATAGCATAAAACTGTTTAAGTGGTCTTAGGCCTCTTCTTCTATTATTATTATTATTATTATTATTATTATTATTATTATCAGTGTACGTGACCCGTCAATAAGTAATACCTAAATCTTTAGATAGATATGCATACACATGCACATTCACTCCTTCCTCCCCAGATTATGACAGGTATGACTACTCCCACTCCCCCAACCCATGGGACGGGGAGAGATGAGCTCAGCGTATTCAACAAGAAATATATATATATATATATATATATATATATATATATATATATATATATATATATATATATATATATATATATATATATATATGAAACCATACACTATCTCTTTATTGCTTAAGAGATTATTATTATTATTATTATTATTATTATTATTATTATTATTATTATTATTATTACTATTATTATTATTCACACCGACGAAGTTTGCGTGTGTTTTTGTTAGTTTGTGAATGGGTTCCCGGCGACAATTTTAATCGTGATCAATGGAACTTTCTGGGATGAAGTGTTATGTGAAAGGGTGGATGTGAATAAAGTTTGGAAGGTAAAGATCAAAGGTCAAGGTCACCTTTAAGCAAAATCTTTAATTCACATAATCAGACATAAGTTTGGTCATCGTTGGCACAGAGACTTCGAACTTTTTTCATACTTGAGTGTATGAAAATCCATGTTAAGGTCAAGGTCAAGGTCAAGCAAAAGTTCGAGAAATAAACTGCCGCATGGAGGTCAGCGCTGTAGTGAGTGCCCCTCTTGTTATTATTATTATTATAATTATTATTATTATTATTATTATTATTATTATTATTATTATTATTATTATTATTATTATTATGATAATCCAAAGACTCCGAGCAGGGTAGCAAACAAGCACGTAAACGAAAAGACGTAAAGAATCAACTAAAAAATGTGTAATCATGAAACCAAATTTCCCATCAATGTGTGAGGCTGACTGTAATGACATCTTGTATTTTCCCTCAATGTTTTTGTCCTTTTGATGTTACCTGGGAAGCAGTAGAAAATTAGATCAGAAGTTACAATACGTTAGCTAAGTTTCCATAAAGTTATAATCTGATGTAAGTTAGAAAAAAAGAATTACCTGTATAATTAACGCAGAGAGAGAGAGAGAGAGAGAGAGAGAGAGAGAGAGAGAGAGAGAGAGAGAGAGAGAGAGAGAGAGAGAGAGTTTCCTTAATCAATCAATATAACTATTGTAATGAACCTTGTGATGTAAAACCTTCAATGATACCATTTTACTGATTCCTTTTTGCATTTTCTATCATGAACCTTTAATATCATAGAATATTTATCATAAAAAAATGCTTTTCATAAAACTAGCCATTACATAATTACCAGGTTATCTAAATCTATAAAATCTTAGAAACACCAAAATATAATTCTATTGATACTCAATGACTTGAATATTTTTTTCTTTATCAAAATAGGTTTGATTCATGAAGACGAGACAAATCAGATACTCCTGGACCTGGTAGCTAGTAAACTATATAGGGTCAGAGCCAATTAGCAGGTTATCGAACAAGCAGATTAATCCTGAATGAATCCCAGAAGACTGAAAATTTAGTCCCTAAGAAGAAAATGAATTTGGTTTACTGAGTCCATGTATATATGGCTTGTAGCCTGATGCTGTTCACTAGTTCACCCAGCTGGAAATGAGTAATAGCAGTTGGCGTTAGGGTGAAAACCTCACTCTACAGACATTATTTATAATTGATAGTACCTCACCTTCAAGAGGGACAACAGGGCTCTGGTATATGACACACACACGCGCACACAAACATATACACACCCATGCTTCGGCATCTAAGGACAATTGTGTAAAAGAAATATGTCGAAAAGCCTATATATATATATATATATATATATATATATATATATATATATATATATATATATATATATATATATGTGTGTGTGTGTGTGTGTGTGTGTGTGTGTAGATATAAGAATATTTATATATATATGTACTATTGAATTAACTTCAAAGAAAAAGGTGTCATATGAAGTTTGATCTCCGCCCAGTAAACACCTGATAACAGCCCAGGTAGCTGGTATGGGAGTGCCATTGTTCTATAATCCTCTATATGTATGTTCGTAAGTTCCTATGAAATGTAAAGAAACGTCTCTCAATAAATCAGTCCTCTGAAGAAGAATCACGAAACTAGTCAGGACTTAATCTTAAATTCCGTATTTTCATTTTCCCTGTGGTTTTCCTGCATCTGAGCATTATATTTTCCTGTGATTTTTACGCATATATATATATATATATATATATATATATATATATATATATATATATATATATATATATATATATATATACATATACATATACATATACATATACATATACATATACATATACATATATATATATATATAATATATATATATAATGTGTGTGTGTGTGTGTGTGTGTGTGTATGAAATTTATTGTGATGTCTATTTACGATTGTAAAATAGCAAAAATATCTACTCAATAGATAATTATTTATTTATATAAGACAAATATAGCTGTTCCTAGTCTACTGCTGGACAAATGATTCAAACATGTCATTATTCTTGTCTGGAGTTTGTCTAAAGAGATATATATTATCAGCACTGTTAACTCTCCCGTTTTCCCTTAGATTTTGGTAGAGAGAGAGAGAGAGAGAGAGAGAGAGAGAGAGAGAGAGAGAGAGAGAGAGAGAGAGAGAGAAAGAGCATATCAGTGATTTTTAAAAAAATGATCATATATAAAGATTGATTAGGTTGCCTAGCGTCGCAACTACAAAGGTCATTGACACTAGGCGGCGTCATAACTGCCAGGGTCACTGACGCCTCAAGGTTGAATGAAACGCAGTAAAAAGTTTTTAATCATCCTATCATATCCCTGAAGACGGAGAGGATTTTGGAACGTTCAAGTCAGAGTATTCTTTTCAACTACAAATTTCTGAAATAATTATGTAAAATTATAAGAAATTATACATCACAGAATTTTAAACTCCTGTTTAAAGGAATTAGAATTACTTTTCCAATAAAAAATCTAAAGTATTTTTCTAAATGTTTCCCAATTGTTATTTTAATGAACATAACTCTATCAAGTTGAAAACCTTATTTTCAATTACATTCATCTCATTTCGTCCAAAGTCTCCGACTGAGTTCTTCAAGATTTCCTTTGGAACTCCGGAAGAAATTCGTTTGGAAGTGATTGATACAAGACTTCATTCATTATTTTAAACATATAATTTGGACAAATATTAATTTAGAGAAGCAAATATTTACAAATATAATCAATATCATTTTTATTTAAAGCAAAACTTGTTTCGTTATTAAAAGTTTTACTAAATGTATCAATGTCTTTTCAGTTCAAAGTAGTGAATGAAGTCTTTGCAGGTGTTATAAGAGTAAAGCTTTCAAGCAAATAATCAGGAGAATCTTATATATCTTTAGTTT
>NW_027168523.1:2500-7500 GCF_036898095.1 Palaemon carinicauda | reverse complement strand
AAACCATAGGCACGTTAACATATTTAACGCAGAGAGAGAGAGAGAGAGAGAGAGAGAGAGAGAGAGAGAGAGAGAGAGAGGGATTTATTGATCAATCAATATAACTATTGTAATGAACCTTATGATGTAACACCTTCAACGATACCATCTAACTGATTCCTTCTTGCGTTTTCCATCAAGAACCTTTAATATTATCATTAAATTTTTATCATAAAAAAATGGATTTCATAAAACCCCTAATTACATAATTACTAGGTTACCTAATTCTATAAACTCTTAGAACCCCCAAATAGAAGTTTTTTTGATACGCAACGGCCTCAAAATTTAGATTTTTGTCTTATCAAAACGTGTTTGATTCATTAACAAGAGACAAAGGAGTTGATCCCGCTAATATTAACCAAATCCGATAATCCTGGACATGATAGCTAGTGAACTGTGGTGGGTCAGAGCCATTGAGCAGGTTATCAAGTAAGCAGATTAATTCTCAATTAATCTGTCTGATGCTGTCCACTACTTCACCCGGCTGAAAAAGTGTCATTATTTATAACGGTCACAGCTGTCGGCGTTAGGGTTAAAATCTCAGCCTACAGACTATATAAGTAATTGGTAGCACATCATCTGCCGAGGGGGAACAGGGCTATGATAAATGACACACGCACACACACACACACACACACCTAAGCTTTGGCATCCAAGGACAATTGTATTAGAAAAGAAATATGTCCAAGAGCATATATCAATATATCTATATCTATATCTATATGTATATATATATATATATATATATATATATATATATATATATATATATATATATATATATATATCTATATATATATATAGAACAAATGAACATACATGCAACTTGAGTTTCATATAGTCTGGTATAATAACCACAATTAAAGAATATATGATTTGATTGTACTTACATTTTTCACGAAATAGTACAAACTGAGATTATATTATTTTGTAATTACTTGTATTAAAGAATCTTATTTCATTTCCATCTAATATTAGATTAGAAATTAATTGATTCCCAAAAGACTTAAAACTAAATCCTTAAATCAAATCTCATTACTCATGATATCTGTCACACGACCATTTTCCAATTAAATTGAGAAATTTTGAGACGAGTTATCTTCATTTCACACCATGATAACTCGTTATGAGAGAGAGAGAGAGAGAGAGAGAGAGAGAGAGAGAGAGAGAGAGAGAGAGAGAGAGAGAGAGATTGAACTTTTAACTTTCAGTTACAATAAATATATTTCTTAACTAGTCTTTTCCAATAATACTGTAGACTGGAAACTTGGTTCACTTTTGTAATTATCCATATTTGCAGAGGATTCCAATTAGTTGTAGATGGGCATTAAAGTAACTATCAGTGTGTAATATTTTGCGTTCTGTTAAAAATACCCGTAATTTTATTCGGGAAATTCTCCGTAAAAATATACTGTTCTCAGCCGCATTTCAGTAAAATACAGGTTACTGTAATCTTACCATACTTTGGTATTATCTTTTATGGGTTGGTGACCGTAATATCGCTCCTCTACGTCAATATATCGGTTTTCAAATACCTGGCCACATTATGCATTTGGGTTATGAATTCAATAAATTTTATTGAATTCATAACCCAAATGCATAAATTGTTAACATTACACTACAGGACAATGCTTAAATCATTTTCATTCTTGACGACCTCTTTCTCACTCAGAAAATGGAAAGAAGAAGAAGAAGAAGAAGAAGAAGGAGAGAGAGAGAGGAGAGAGAGAGAGAGAGAGAGAGAGAGAGAGAGAGAGAGAGAGAGAGAGATAATTCAACACCAGACCAAAGAAAGCCTGTTGCTGTTTTGCTGGATAACCGGGGGACGTCAGTGACAGGATACTCTCTTTCTATCCTGCCTGTCTCGGAACCCCAAACCGAGAGGTAGTCCTGGATCGGAAGACACCCAAGGAAGGATCCTCAACGGAGTCAATTTCTTAGGGCTTGACCCGAACCAGGACTCTCGGAAAACCCGAGTCTCTTTACTTTAGGTTATCCAGGATGATACAGAAATCACTGCCATTACTCATCGGAAAATATTCTCCATTTAAGGAGACTCAAACATTTTATGCAAAGTTTATAGATTTGTTAATAAATTCATAATTTATTATAAAGATTAATAATTAAGAATTTAATTGCCTTTAGAAATAATTATTATTACAGATATTTATGAATTTTAGATAATTTTTTTTATTGAATAAATCAGTAATATTATGGGCAAGGAGAGGCGCCCGATGAGATACTACTGCTAGAGTTATTTGGTACTGTGAAAGCAAGATTACTACATTGGATCCCTCTCTTGTTAAAGCTTATTTTTTTCCTTTGCCTAATTTTCGAGTCCACACAATATTAATCTCTCCATTAACTTTTAAAGGCCAAGACTGAATAACAATATTTTTATTCAAATTCCATTTGAAATAAAATACTTTATTTTCTAAAATCATTGATTAAAGATTTTGTGTTAATTTACTGTTGATAAGATGAAGAGGATATAAATAGATGGAGAGAGTTGACTCGAGCGGCCGACCCTGCTATAAAATTGGAATGATGAGGTTGAAAAAACCAGACAGTGACTTGAGTAGCTAAACCCATCTAAGTCTATGCTTTGCAATGAGAGCATAGCTGTTAGGAACCTTGTTTTCAATTATGGCTCAGCAATAGCTTATTAGGAGGCAGCGGATTCTCTGGGTTGTTGCAAGAATTCTAAAACGATTAAAACATTATTATTTACAAGAACAATATCAAGTCGACCTTTCAGGGGTCGGAAATTAAGTCTGAACACTGTGTCACTGAGATGTGCTTTAGAGATAAGAATGTTGACTATCGACTTCAATACTCCATATTTGCTAGGCCTATAAATATTTCCATTCCCTAACTTGAATATCCAACCTAGAATATCCTTCGAACAGTCACATATAATTTCTAAAGTTTACTATAACAGTTGTTTGTTCGTAACTATGACGGTCTAAGTTCAAACAATATTTATAGACCATGTTTGATACGATTCTTTGGAAACTTCCATTTTACAGAATGTGAAGTGTGAAGTAGACGATGAAAGGAGAAGTATTGATTTAAAAGCTCAAGATAGAGACGACTGCCGAAATGTAACCGTGGGCCCTTTGCGTCAATATGCATAGAAAATAGTGATGATATACTGTATATGGTGAATTTTAATTAAAACTTTTAAAATGTAAAAATAGTAATACTGGTGATTTTTATTTATGAAAATTAACTTCACTCTTTATTAAAAAAAAAAAAAAAAAGATGTCCTCAGAATCTGAATCTGTGAGTCCTAAATTCAGGGGAAATTGTGTAATCGTTTGTTACACTAAAATAGATCGTAATTACTGCTACCAAAGAAACACAGGAGGAATATAAATGCTGACTTTTAGAATACTGCATAAAAGCAACGAAGTTTCTGCTGACTGTAATGTCAGGTAGGCCTACACTGCAATGCTCTATAGATGCAGAAGCTGTAATGTCAGATAGGTTTACAATGCAATGCTTAAAACATATAGATACTGAAGCTGCAATGTAAGGTATGCCTACAATGTAGCGCTTAAAACATATAGATGTAAAAGCTACAATGTAAGATAGGCCTACAATGCAACGATTTAAACATATAGATGCAGAAGCTGCAATGTAAGATAAGCCTACAATGCAACACTTAAAACTTATAGATGCAAAAGCTGCAATGTAAGATAAGCCTACAATGCAATGCTCCATAGATGCAGAAGTTGTAATGTCATATAGGCCTACAATGCAACGCTTAAAACTTATAGATGCAGAAGCTGCTATGTGAGAGAGGCCTACAATGCAATGCTCTATAGATGCAGAAATGTGTAATGTCATATAGGCCTACAATGCAACACTTAAAACTTATAGATGCAGAAGCTGCAATGTAAGATAAGCCTACAATGCAATGCTTGAAACATATAGATGTAGAATCTGTAATGTCAGATAGGCCTTCAATGCAACGCTTAAAACACAGATGCAGAGCTTGTAATGTCATATAGTCCTACAATGCAACGCTTCAAACATATAGAACATTTAAAGGGAAAACATTATGAGGTTTTTATTCTTTGATATCGCCGCAATTGAAGAATTATCTTCAACCGAACAAGGAGGCAAGAAAAGAACAGTCCTTTAGGCCTACTCAATACGAGCTGGCGGTTAACTGACTTATGCAAACTCGCTTACTAAGACAATTTCTAATCTTTGTTTCTAGTTTGGGCACTTTCCCTTATTTCTTCATCTGTGGCTTTGATCTTACTGATTTTATTCTTTGATTAGCGTATTAAAATTTTTGTATAGATATTTGAAACATTTATACAATTATTCATCCTATATAAAAAATAATTAAATTCCTTAAATATATATATCATTTGGAAAAATATATAAAATATATAATTACCATTACCTTTGTAATGTAATTTAAATTTTGAGGCTTTTTTGATTAAAGAATCACATAGAAATTCAAGATATCGATATATCGTGAAATTATTTTGATGGCTTCTGCGCGTGGAAGATTTCCATTACTTCTTGGTAGGCTACTCCTTTTCACTGTTATTATTTTTGGTATCAACCATTATCATTATTAATAAATGCTACGTATTATTCATAGCATAAAACTGTTTAAGTGGTCTTAGGCCCTCTTCTTCTATTATTATTATTATATTATTATTAGTGTACGTGACCCCCGTCAATAAGTAATACCTAAATCTTTAGATAGATATGCATTCACATGCACATGCATTCCCTTCTCCCCAGATTATGACAGGTATGACTACTCCCACTCCCCCAACCCGTGGGACGGGGGAGAGATGAGCTCAGCGTATTCAACAATATATATATATATATATTATATCTATATCTATATATATATATATATATATCTATATATATATATATATATCTATATATATATATATATCTATATATATATATATATCTATATATAT
>NW_027168522.1:42500-68100 GCF_036898095.1 Palaemon carinicauda | reverse complement strand
TAACGTGGTGAAAGTGTTTGTGTAACGCCGTGATCAGCAAAATTGTACTGGTCAGGGCTACCCATACTAGGTTGAAAGTCTCCCCAAATCACTAATCCACACTGGCCAGTGTGGTGATGAAAACTGGCCAAACAAAAACATGAATAAAGACATGTCTGAGGCCTTTCTCCTACACTGGACCAGAAATGGATATGTTTGTTGGGTCTTGCGAGTATGTATATATATATATATATATATATATATATATATATATATATATATATATTATATATATATATATATACATGTATGTGTGTGGTGTATATATATATATATATATATATATATACTATATATATATATATATATATATATATATATATATATATATATATATATATATATATGCAGACACAAAGGTTGACAATAAACTCGTTTTTAAATAAAATACGCATGCTCTCTCTCTCTCTCTCTCTCTCTCTCTCTCTCTCTCTCTCTCTCTCTCTCTCTCTCTCTCTCTCTGTGTGTGTGTGTGTGTGTGTGTGTAAATTGCAGATGGTATATTTTAATATTTATACCTATTTTTACTAGCATCTGAAAAATAAACTGTCAAAAATACCTTGTATAAATTTAATGCACTGCTTCAATGTTAACTGATTTTTTCAACCAAGATTCATATTTGAAAAAAAAAAATAAACAATATAAAAATATAATTGATTTGCCTTTGCTTATAGGACAGTTAACCAAAAATTAGATCAATATTAAAAATGCATTTTCAGCCAATAGAAGATGTTTTGATGAAGAGTGCATACGTACCATGTAATTATAATATGGGTTTAATTTATTGCCAATACTTACTATAAATGGAATATAAAATCTATAATATTCAAAGTTTTATTCTATACATTTAATCGAAAAGAAAGTACCATAATAAAATTTTCCAATGGTATTTCATGAACTGGCATTTGGCTCTTTTACTCAGTTGAAAGAGCAAACCACTATTCCCTAACAGTTTGCCCGAATGGCGTGTTCCTATTGGCTAAGCAATATGTTTCTTTACCGTTGCCCAAAAGGAGCGTTCCTATTGGCTAATTTCCCTACCGTTGCCCGAATGGAGCGTTCCTATTGGCTAAGGACATCGAATGATAACTCTTTAATCGTTCCTGAAGGCTGGATTTTCTTTCCAATATTTTACTACCAAAATGACCTCACTGAGGCCATCTGTTGATACCTTTAGGAACATGGGCCCAGTTCGCTAAATCAACTAAAAAATTATTGTATTTTTTATTTAAAAATACGTATAAAATATTCATTACATAAGAATGAGATATAAAATAAAATGAGTTCACTCAAAAAGAATGTCTAGATAAACAGTATCTTTGCATTTATAGAATAATCTTCAAGAGAAATAAATACTCGTAAACAGCTCTAGCAAAAATGGATGACCACAACAGGAGGGGGTCCAGAATTGCCAATAAACTAATTAGGTAGAATTTTTCTATTTACAGGAAAAAGAAACTCACTTGGATGGTATACAAAGCGGAAAATATATATTTTTCACATATAAATTCCTCCTCCTGCTAAAGAGGTCATGAATAAAATATTTAGTATGATTCCTTTTCTTTCTTAGTGGAAAGATTTGCTTGAGAGAGAGAGAGAGAGAGGGAAAGAGAGAGAGAGAGAGAGAGAGAGAGAGAGAGAGAGAGAGAGAGCACATACGAAAAGTTAGGATAAAGTGAATGAATTTTGATATGTAAAAGTAGACCTACGCCATTGTTTTCTAAGTAGGTTTTCTCTATTGTTTTCTTTCTCTTTTTTCTTCTATTTTGTTCATCATGTGTCTGTCATTTATTGTTATTTTCATTATATCATCTATATAATTTTCATCTTTATTATGAAACGCAAATTTTCAAATATATTTATTTTTTTAATTATACACTTATTATCGTCTAGAAATCTCATTTGTTCAAGGTATTATTTTTGCGCAAACAAACACACGCACGCTCATTTACCATCACAAACGCACGCACGCACATTTACCATAACAAACGCACGCAAGCACATTTACCATAACAAACACACGCACGCTCATTTACCATAACAAACGCACGCACGCACATTTACCATAACAAACACACGCACGCTCATTTACCATAACAAACGCACGCAAGCACATTTACCATAACAAACGCACGCAAGCACATTTACCATAACAAACGCACGCAAGCACATTTACCATAACAAACACACGCACGCACATTTACCATAACAAACGCACGCAAGCACATTTACCATAACAAACGCACGCACGCACATTTACCATAACAAACGCACGCAAGCACATTTACCATAACAAACACACGCACGCACATTTACCATAACAAACGCACGCAAGCACATTTACCATAACAAACGCACGCAAGCACATTTACCATAACAAACGCACGCACGCACATTTACCATAACAAACGCACGCACGCACATTTACCATAACAAACACACGCACGCACATTTACCATAACAAACGCACGCAAGCACATTTACCATAACAAACACACGCAAGCACATTTACCATAACAAACGCACGCATGTACATTAACAATACCAAGATGCTCCTTGCAACGGACCGTAGATGTTAGTCCTATTCCATTTCACTAGACTAAGTAAAAGAAAAAATAATGATCTTCTCAAGTAATTATGCAAAAATTATTCAAATACTAAAGAAATCCTACATAGAAAATAATGGCGTAGGCCTAGTTTTACGTATCAAATTCATTCACTTTATCCTTATAGCGAAGGAGACGTATCTAGTGTTCGAATGACTTTAATTCTAACTTCGACTTCGCATAAGTAGTTATCATTGTAAAGGCTTTACGGGTTTAGGCATGGAATAGGCATCTTCTAATCAAGTCACTTAGGCCTACAACAAAATGAGTTTTGATTTACAACTTAAAATCCAAATTTTGAAAACGAAGCCGATGTTGATAAGCCAAATCGAACATTAGGACTTTGAGAATAGAGTACTTATGACGTTTCGTTGGAATGTGCTCTCTCTCTCTCTCTCTCTCTCTCTCTCTCTCTCTCTCTCTCTCTCTCTCTGACTGAAATTATTCTAGAAATATCATCTCTGGAGCTTCGTGATCAATCGAATAAATCTTAGAAGGAAACTATCAGGAAAACATTAAATTCAAAGAGGAAGTTTCGTTGTGTTTCGACTTATCCTTTTATTTCGTTTTGTAGACACAGACGATTGGAGATTGAAATCAAACCCTTACTGAGACGTTTT
Source organism: Palaemon carinicauda (assembly GCF_036898095.1). NCBI lineage: Eukaryota > Metazoa > Arthropoda > Malacostraca > Decapoda > Palaemonidae > Palaemon > Palaemon carinicauda. The sequence goes on along the minus strand of NW_027168522.1, from coordinate 64,835 downwards.
GTTGAAGACTATTTCATTATTAATAATACTTCTGATTTAGAGGGGAGGCCGATGGGGGAAGCTACCTTATGTCCGTGTGTGTAAACCAGCCATAGTGGAAGCAGAGAAGTTAACTAGATGGACTTTGGTTTAGTCTCTAAACTTTAGTGAGTACGAATAAATCTCTCTCTCTCTCTCTCTCTCTCTCTCTCTCTCTATTCTGCTTAGACAGGCAATCACGTTTCATATATACCAATAAGCAACGGATAATGTTATGCAAGAACGAAGGGATATCAGACAAAGCGTTATCAAATGAGAGAGAGAGAGAGAGAGAGAGAGAGAGAGAGAGAGAGAGGAGAGAGAGAGAGAGAGAGAGAGAGAGAGAGAGAATTCTATTCCATATATTCCCTGTAATGCTAAAGCGTAGTTTCTTATTAGTCTCACTTGTTGCCAAATGTAAATGGAACATCTACGTCAGTATCAGTGTTATTAAGGGAAATAAAGGTGTCAGGAGGAGATTTGGCAACGCTGCTCATCGCTTACTGGAATCATTCGTTTTTTGAAATATCAATATTTTTATATTGCTCAAAATGTGTCATTGATTACTATTTTCGTTATATTATCTATATATATTATTTTCTCGTTTATTGTAAAAGGCCATTTCTTAAGAATATATTTAGAATTAGGCCTATAGACCTGTTAAGGTCTAGAAAAGCTGAAACAATAGGAATCCTCCGTTGAAGGTAACAGCCTTGCACAAGCACATGCACACGTTGCTCCTTGTAACAGACCTTAGATGCTACACACTTGTCCTTCCCGTATCCTACCAAGTCCCTCCCCTATCCTTCACCGTATCCTACCCCGTTCTCCCCTCCTCTCTCCTACCCTGGCCCTCAGATAATTCTGCTCAAAATATTCAAATAATAGAGGAGATGTAGATAAGAAACAATTGTGTAGGCCTAGTTTTAAATGATCTCGAAGTAGACGTATTTTGTGTTCGAATGTCATTAATTCCAACTTCGACTTTGCACAAGTAGGCATCACTGTGAACGTTTTACGGTCATATGCATGAAATATGCATCTGCAAATCAAGTCACTTAGGCCTACACTCAAATAAAGCATGAAATTATCAAATAAAGTTATGATTAATGACGTTAAATCCAAGATTCATAAACGAAGCCAACGCTAAATGAAATTGAATGAAAATTCTTCCGTTAAAAGGACGTATACCATTGTAGGCTAAATAAAGAAAAAAAACAAACAACTGAAATGACCCTTATGCTCTGATATCGTAAGGATGGGAACTGCTTACTCCAGATAACTGGATCTACACTAAAATGTCCTATAGTTATTTTCCTTTTTGCTAATTTCATTTATGATTAACTATAACATATTTCAATTTGACCTTTCCGTCATACTAAATTGAAAATGTGAAACTGGAGGGCCAAAATAAGTATCTTTGTTCAAACAAACAAACTAACACCACTAGCTAGGCCTATGTTCTCATGCAACCTGCAGAAACACACTACACCGCTTAAATGTTTTCTTAGGTTTTACTTACATTCATTATTATTGTTCGTAAATAGAAAATTGAATTAAAAGTTTCAAGCTTAAAACCAAGTTTTAACTACTGGTTTACTACTCCTCAGTCATGTCCAGGGGGTATGGTCAGTTTTCCTACCTAGGCCTATGCTGTCCAACTGCAGATAAATGTTGTTTAAAAAAAGGTTTCCAATTTAGATTCAAGTCAAATATCACAGATAAAACCTTCTCAGTACAACAGATCTACTGTATATATATATATATATATATATATATATATATATATATATATATATATATATATATATATATATATATATATATATATATATATATATATATATATATATATATATATATCTTGTTTAACTATCTTTCATTCGTGGCAAAAGCCAGGTGTTATTATCCCACCTGATATGAAGGTATAATAATTAAGGGATAAAAGTAAAGATTGAGAATCTCTTTATTATTTAATTTATCATACAGGCAAATTAGGCCTAATTACAACCAGAAGGTTTAATCAAACAAGACGTTTTTTATTCAGAATTGTGTTTAAAATATGAAAGACCAAGACGATAATACGTAGATTGTTTGAAAATTTTTCATTTGATTTTCCTGTGGATTAAAAAAAAACATGATAGAATACAAATATATTAAAGGGCATCATTGTTTATGAAGGCATATTTAAAAGCTCAAGAATTGGGAACTTTTCTTGTGTCTACATTTGATCAATCTGCTCCTCTGTTTATTACTTGTAACTGCATGAAGTTTTGTACAGTAGACGGCACTCATATAGACCATGTATAGTAAACGGCACTTAAATGGACCCTGTACAGTAAACGGCACTTAAATAGACCATGTACAGTAAACGGCACTTATATGGACCATGTACAGTAAACGGCACTTATATGGACCATGTACAGTAAACGGCACTTATATGGACCATGTACAGTAAACGGCACTTATATGGACCATGTACAGTAAACAGCACTTAAAAAGACCATGTACAGTAAACAGCACTTAAAAAGACCATGTACAGTAAACGGCACTTATATGGACCATGTACAGTAAGCGGCACTTATATGGACCATGTACAGTAAACGGCACTTATATGGACCATGTACAGTAAACGGCACTTAAATAGACCATGTACAGTAAACGGCACTTATATGGACCATGTACAGTAAACGGCACTTATATGGACCATGTACAGTAAACGGCACTTAAATAGACCATGTACAGTAAACGGCACTTATATGGACCATGTACAGTAAACGGCACTTAAATGGACCATGTACAGTAAGCGGCACTTAAATGGACCATGTACAGTAAGCGGCACTTATATGGACCATGTACAGTAAACGGCACTTAAATGGACCATGTACAGTAAGCGGCACTTATATGGACCATGTACAGTAAACGGCACTTAAATGGACCATGTACAGTAAGCGGCACTTAAATGGACCATGTACAGTAAACGGCACTTAAATGGACCATGTACAGTAAACGGCACTTAAATGGACCATGTACAGTAAGCGGCACTTAAATGGACCATGTACAGTAAACGGCACTTAAATGGACCATGTACAGTAAACGGCACTTAAATGGACCATGTACAGTAAACGGCACTTATATGGACCATGTACAGTAAACGGCACTTATATGGACCATGTACAGTAAACGGCACTTAAATGGACCATGTACAGTAAACGGCACTTATATGGACCATGTACAGTAAACGGCACTTAAATGGACCATGTACAGTAAACGGCACTTATATGGACCATGTACAGTAAGCGGCACTTATATGGACCATGTACAGTAAACGGCACTTAAATGGACCATGTACAGTAAGCGGCACTTATATGGACCATGTACAGTAAACGGCACTTAAATGGACCATGTACAGTAAGCGGCACTTATATGGACCATGTACAGTAAACGGCACTTAAATGGACCATGTACAGTAAACAGCACTTAAAAAGACCATGTACAGTAAACAGCACTTAAAAAGACCATGTACAGTAAACGGCACTTATATGGACCATGTACAGTAAACGGCACTTAAATGGACCATGTACAGTAAACGGCACTTAAATGGACCATGTACAGTAAGCGGCACTTATATGGACCATGTACAGTAAACGGCACTCATATGGACCCTGTACAGTAAACGGCACTTAAATGGACCATGTACAGTAAACGGCACTTAAATGGACCATGTACAGTAAACGGCACTTATAGGGACCATGTACAGTAAACGGCACTCATATGGACCATGTACAGTAAACGGCACTTAAATGGACCATGTACAGTAAACGGCACTCATATGGACCCTGTACAGTAAACGGCACTTAAATGGACCATGTACAGTAAGCGGCACTCATATGGACCCTGTACAGTAAACGGCACTTAAATGGACCATGTACAGTAAGCGGCACTTATATGGACCATGTACAGTAAACGGCACTTAAATGGACCATGTACAGTAAGCGGCACTCATATGGACCCTGTACAGTAAACGGCACTTAAATGGACCATGTACAGTAAACGGCACTTAAATGGACCATGTACAGTAAACGGCACTTATATGGACCATGTACAGTAAACGGCACTCATATGGACCCTGTACAGTAAACGGCACTTAAATGGACCATGTACAGTAAACGGCACTCATATGGACCCTGTACAGTAAACGGCACTTAAATGGACCATGTACAGTAAGCGGCACTCATATGGACCCTGTACAGTAAACGGCACTTAAATGGACCATGTACAGTAAACGGCACTTAAATGGACCATGTACAGTAAGCGGCACTCATATGGACCCTGTACAGTAAACGGCACTTAAATGGACCATGTACAGTAAGCGGCACTCATATGGACCCTGTACAGTAAACGGCACTTAAATGGACCATGTACAGTAAACGGCACTTAAATGGACCATGTACAGTAAGCGGCACTTATATGGACCATGTACAGTAAACGGCACTCATATGGACCCTGTACAGTAAACGGCACTTAAATGGACCATGTACAGTAAACGGCACTTAAATGGACCATGTACAGTAAGCGGCACTTATATGGACCATGTACAGTAAACGGCACTCATATGGACCCTGTACAGTAAACGGCACTTAAATGGACCATGTACAGTAAACGGCACTTAAATGGACCATGTACAGTAAGCGGCACTTATATGGACCATGTACAGTAAACGGCACTCATATGGACCCTGTACAGTAAACGGCACTTAAATGGACCATGTACAGTAAACGGCACTTAAATGGACCATGTACAGTAAGCGGCACTTATATGGACCATGTACAGTAAACGGCACTTAAATGGACCATGTACAGTAAGCGGCACTTATATGGACCATGTACAGTAAACGGCACTTATATGGACCATGTACAGTAAACGGCACTTAAATAGACCATGTACAGTAAACGGCACTTATATGGACCATGTACAGTAAACGGCACTTATATGGACCATGTACAGTAAACGGCACTTATATGGACCATGTACAGTAAACGGCACTTATATGGACCATGTACAGTAAACGGCACTTATATGGACCATGTACAGTAAACGGCACTTAAATAGACCATGTACAGTAAACGGCACTTATATGGACCATGTACAGTAAACGGCACTTAAATGGACCATGTACAGTAAGCGGCACTTAAATGGACCATGTACAGTAAGCGGCACTTATATGGACCATGTACAGTAAACGGCACTTATATGGACCATGTACAGTAAACGGCACTTAAATAGACCATGTACAGTAAGCGGCACTTAAATGGACCATGTACAGTAAACGGCACTTAAATGGACCATGTACAGTAAACGGCACTTAAATGGACCATGTACAGTAAGCGGCACTTAAATGGACCATGTACAGTAAACGGCACTTAAATGGACCATGTACAGTAAACGGCACTTAAATGGACCATGTACAGTAAACGGCACTTATATGGACCATGTACAGTAAACGGCACTTATATGGACCATGTACAGTAAACGGCACTTAAATAGACCATGTACAGTAAACGGCACTTATATGGACCATGTACAGTAAACGGCACTTAAATAGACCATGTACAGTAAACGGCACTTATATGGACCATGTACAGTAAGCGGCACTTATATGGACCATGTACAGTAAACGGCACTTAAATGGACCATGTACAGTAAGCGGCACTTATATGGACCATGTACAGTAAACGGCACTTAAATGGACCATGTACAGTAAGCGGCACTTATATGGACCATGTACAGTAAACGGCACTTAAATGGACCATGTACAGTAAACAGCACTTAAAAAGACCATGTACAGTAAACAGCACTTAAAAAGACCATGTACAGTAAACGGCACTTATATGGACCATGTACAGTAAACGGCACTTAAATGGACCATGTACAGTAAACGGCACTTAAATGGACCATGTACAGTAAGCGGCACTTATATGGACCATGTACAGTAAACGGCACTCATATGGACCCTGTACAGTAAACGGCACTTAAATGGACCATGTACAGTAAACGGCACTTAAATGGACCATGTACAGTAAACGGCACTTATATGGACCATGTACAGTAAACGGCACTCATATGGACCATGTACAGTAAACGGCACTTAAATGGACCATGTACAGTAAACGGCACTCATATGGACCCTGTACAGTAAACGGCACTTAAATGGACCATGTACAGTAAGCGGCACTCATATGGACCCTGTACAGTAAACGGCACTTAAATGGACCATGTACAGTAAGCGGCACTTATATGGACCATGTACAGTAAACGGCACTTAAATGGACCATGTACAGTAAGCGGCACTCATATGGACCCTGTACAGTAAACGGCACTTAAATGGACCATGTACAGTAAACGGCACTTAAATGGACCATGTACAGTAAACGGCACTTATATGGACCATGTACAGTAAACGGCACTCATATGGACCCTGTACAGTAAACGGCACTTAAATGGACCATGTACAGTAAACGGCACTCATATGGACCCTGTACAGTAAACGGCACTTAAATGGACCATGTACAGTAAGCGGCACTCATATGGACCCTGTACAGTAAACGGCACTTAAATGGACCATGTACAGTAAACGGCACTTAAATGGACCATGTACAGTAAGCGGCACTCATATGGACCCTGTACAGTAAACGGCACTTAAATGGACCATGTACAGTAAGCGGCACTCATATGGACCCTGTACAGTAAACGGCACTTAAATGGACCATGTACAGTAAACGGCACTTAAATGGACCATGTACAGTAAGCGGCACTTATATGGACCATGTACAGTAAACGGCACTCATATGGACCCTGTACAGTAAACGGCACTTAAATGGACCATGTACAGTAAACGGCACTTAAATGGACCATGTACAGTAAGCGGCACTTATATGGACCATGTACAGTAAACGGCACTCATATGGACCCTGTACAGTAAACGGCACTTAAATGGACCATGTACAGTAAACGGCACTTAAATGGACCATGTACAGTAAGCGGCACTTATATGGACCATGTACAGTAAACGGCACTCATATGGACCCTGTACAGTAAACGGCACTTAAATGGACCATGTACAGTAAACGGCACTTAAATGGACCATGTACAGTAAGCGGCACTTATATGGACCATGTACAGTAAACGGCACTCATATGGACCCTGTACAGTAAACGGCACTTAAATGGACCCTGTACAGTAAACGGCACTTAAATGGACCATGTACAGTAAGCGGCACTTATATGGACCATGTACAGTAAACGGCACTCATATGGACCCTGTACAGTAAACGGCACTTAAATGGACCATGTACAGTAAACCGCACTCATATGGACCCTGTACAGTAAACGGCACTTAAATGGACCATGTACAGTAAGCGGCACTTATATGGACCATGTACAGTAAACGGCACTCATATGGACCCTGTACAGTAAACGGCACTTAAATGGACCATGTACAGTAAACGGCACTCATATGGACCCTGTACAGTAAACGGCACTTAAATGGACCATGTACAGTAAGCGGCACTTATATGGACCATGTACAGTAAACGGCACTTAAATGGACCATGTACAGTAAGCGGCACTTATATGGACCCTGTACAGTAAACGGCACTCATATGGACCCTGTACAGTAAACGGCACTTAAATGGACCATGTACAGTAAGTGGCACTCATATGGACCCTGTACAGTAAACGGCACTTAAATGGACCATGTACAGTAAGCGGCACTTATATGGACCATGTACAGTAAACGGCACTCATATGGACCCTGTACAGTAAACGGCACTTAAATGGACCATGTACAGTAAGCGGCACTTATATGGACCATGTACAGTAAACGGCACTCAAATGGACCATGTACAGTAAACGGCACTTAAATGGACCATGTACAGTAAGCGGCACTTATATGGACCATGTACAGTAAACGGCACTTAAATGGACCATGTACAGTAAACGGCACTTATATGGACCATGTACAGTAAACGGCACTTAAATGGACCATGTACAGTAAACGGCACTTATATGGACCATGTACAGTAAACGGCACTCATATGGACCCTGTACAGTAAACGGCACTTAAATGGACCATGTACAGTAAGCGGCACTTATATGGACCATGTACAGTAAACGGCACTTAAATGGACCATGTACAGTAAGCGGCACTTATATGGACCATGTACAGTAAACGGCACTTAAATGGACCATGTACAGTAAACGGCACTTAAATGGACCATGTACAGTAAGCGGCACTTATATGGACCATGTACAGTAAACGGCACTTAAATGGACCATGTACAGTAAACGGCACTTAAATGGACCATGTACAGTAAACGGCACTCATATGGACCCTGTACAGTAAACGGCACTTAAATGGACCATGTACAGTAAACGGCACTTATATGGACCATGTACAGTAAACGGCACTCATATGGACCCTGTACAGTAAGCGGCACTTAAATGGACCATGTACAGTAAACGGCACTTATATGGACCATGTACAGTAAACGGCACTTATATGGACCATGTACAGTAAGCGGCACTTATATGGACCATGTACAGTAAACGGCACTTAAATGGACCATGTACAGTAAGCGGCACTTATATGGACCATGTACAGTAAACGGCACTTAAATGGACCATGTACAGTAAGCGGCACTTAAATGGACCATGTACAGTAAACGGCACTTAAATGGACCATGTACAGTAAACGGCACTTATATGGACCATGTACAGTAAACGGCACTCATATGGACCCTGTACAGTAAACGGCACTTAAATGGACCATGTACAGTAAACGGCACTCATATGGACCCTGTACAGTAAACGGCACTTAAATGGACCATGTACAGTAAGCGGCACTCATATGGACCCTGTACAGTAAACGGCACTTAAATGGACCATGTACAGTAAGCGGCACTTATATGGACCATGTACAGTAAACGGCACTTAAATGGACCATGTACAGTAAACGGCACTTAAATGGACCATGTACAGTAAACGGCACTTAAATGGACCATGTACAGTAAACGGCACTTATATGGACCATGTACAGTAAACGGCACTCATATGGACCCTGTACAGTAAACGGCACTTAAATGGACCATGTACAGTAAACGGCACTTATATGGACCATGTACAGTAAACGGCACTCATATGGACCCTGTACAGTAAACGGCACTTAAATGGACCATGTACAGTAAACGGCACTTATATGGACCATGTACAGTAAACGGCACTTAAATGGACCATGTACAGTAAACGGCACTTAAATGGACCATGTACAGTAAGCGGCACTTATATGGACCATGTACAGTAAACGGCACTGAAATGGACCATGTACAGTAAACGGCACTTAAATGGACCATGTACAGTAAGCGGCACTTATATGGACCATGTACAGTAAACGGCACTTAAATGGACCATGTACAGTAAGCGGCACTTATATGGACCATGTACAGTAAACGGCACTTAAATGGACCATGTACAGTAAACGGCACTTATATGGACCATGTACAGTAAACGGCACTCATATGGACCCTGTACAGTAAACGGCACTTAAATGGACCATGTACAGTAAGCGGCACTTATATGGACCATGTACAGTAAACGGCAGTTAAATGGACCATGTACAGTAAGCGGCACTTAAATGGACCATGTACAGTAAACGGCACTTAAATGGACCATGTACAGTAAACGGCACTTAAATGGACCATGTACAGTAAGCGGCACTTATATGGACCATGTACAGTAAACGGCACTCATATGGACCCTGTACAGTAAACGGCACTTGTATAGACCATGTACATTATTACTATTATTATTATTATTATTTCTTGCTAAGCTACAACCCTAGTTGTAAAAGAAGGATGTTATAAGCCACAACAGGGAAAATAGCCCAGTGAGGAAAGGAAACAAGAAAAATAAAATATTTTAAGAAAAGTAACAATATAAACTACAAAAACTTCAACAAAATAAGAGGAAGAGAATTAAGATAGAAAAGTGTGCCCGAGTGTACCCTCAAGCAAGAGAACTCTAACCCAAGACAGTGGAAGACCATGATACAGAGGCTATGGCACTACCCAAGAGTAGAGAACAATGGTTTGATTTTGGAGTGTCCTTCTCCTAGAAGAGCAGCTTACCAAAGCTAAAGAGTCTCTTCTACCTTTACCAAGAGGAAAGTGGCCACTGAACAATTAAAGTGCAGTAGTTAACCCATTGGGGTGAAGAAGAATTGTTTGGTAAACTCAGTGTTGTCAAGTGTGTGAGGACAGAAGAGAATGTGTAGGAATAAGCCAGACTATTTGTTGTGTGTGTGTAGGCAAAGGGAAAAATGAACCGTAACCAGAGAGAAGGATCCAATGTAGTATTGGTCTGGCCAGTTAAAGGACCCAATAACTCTCTAGCGGTAGTATCTCAACGGGTGGCTGGTGGCCTGGCCAACCTACTACCTATTGTTATTATTATTATTATTGTTATTATTATTATTATTATGAGTTGGAAAAGTAGGGCTTCAACATGGAAAATATCCTTGTGAAGAAATAAAATCAAGAAAGAATAATGATGATCCTGTGTACCCTCAAGCAAGAGAACTGTAACCTGAGACAATTGTAGTCAATGGTAAAGACTTCTTAAGTGTCCACGATAAACGTGCTGCCAACAGGGAGAGGTGGTAACGTTGTCACAGGGGCAGGTCGGCGCCATTGCATATATATATATATATATATATATATATATATATAATATATATATATATATATATATATATATATATATATATATATATAACTACGTTTTCCCGCCAAAGGTGAAAACATGGCAACACTGATATTGTCTCCGAAGTCGAATGTTATTGGTTTTCGAAATGCATCTCTTGCCTGTTTATTATTCAATGCAATTTCGATTCATTCCGATAAGTTGAATACATGCCAGTCTCTGGAGAACATTCTTTTTCTGTTTATTCATAATGATTCCATTTAAAGCCAATATAAGGGAATTATTATTATTATTAAAAGAGGAGATTTATCAGCCAAATGAGTCAATATACATACATAAATACATACATACATACACACATACACACACATATAGGTCCTCTTCATTTTGTTTTCTATCAACATTATGAGTAAAAAGAAAGGGAGCACTAGTCCAGAACATATTGCATCATAATAAATGTTTTTACTGTTCTTAATATATTCGAGAAGTAATGAAAAATTATTTGTTCATTACTTCTCTTATAGTTTATCTATTTCTCTATTTCCTTTCCTCAATGGGCTATTTTTCCCTGTTGGAGCCCTTGGGCTTATAACATCCTGTTTTTCCAACTATGGTTGTATCTTAGCTAATAATAATAATAATAATAATAATAATAATAATAATAATAATAATTATCATTATTATTATTGTTATTATTATTTATAACATACAATAAGATAACAGTTTTAGTCTCTAAGTCTACCACCTCGCACCAGATTCGGAAGGTCGAATATTTCACGTTTTCGACCGAATGAGTATTTGATGGATAAGGGCGTTCAGCAAGAACTTACTCCGTGAGACAAGGACGATCATTGAACCGATTTCCTTTGAGTTTCGACCATAAAAGCTGTTTTTAGCATACTCTTGTCCTCTGAGCTACGAGGAAGTGGTTTCTTATCATGGATAATACTGGGTTTTTGAATCACCCTGGAAGTGCTTGATTTGGAACCCTATTCAGAGTAATCACGAATCTCTCTCTCTCTCTCTCTCTCTCTCTCTCTCTCTCTCTCTCTCTCTCTCAAAGCATTATTTCTTGCATTGTAAGAATGTTGTATTAAACACATTACTGACTTATCTAACAGCGGTGTTTTCTTAACAGATTCTACAGATAAAAATGATTAATAACAACATGAAACTTAATATGATGACTTTATTGAATTATTTGGTTATTCAATTTTAATCACAAGATTAAAAATCGACACTCAACACCAAGCAATTATAATCAACGATTTATTTTCTGTCCATCAATGATATAAAACAGAAACAAACTTAATTTCTAGATATTCTCTCAAATGGTTTCAACAATTTCATTGAAATTATTATTATTATTATCATTATTATTATTATTATTATTATTATTATTATTATTATTATTATTATTATTATTATTATTATTATTCATTTTGATTTTTATTATTATTATTATTATTATTATTATTATTATTATTATTATTATTATTATTATTAACTATTTTGATTTTTATTATTATTATTACTACTACTACTATTATTATTATTATTATTATTATTATTATTATTATTATTATTATTATTATTATTATTATTATTATTATTATTATTGCTTGCTAAGCTACAACCCTAGTTGGATAAGCAGGATGCTATAAGCCCAAGGGCCTCCAACATGGAAAACAGCTTAGAATCAAATACTGGAGAGAGGGAGAACTTCTCCTTAAACACTAATTTCCTAAAATATTTTAAACATGATCAAATGAATATCCCTTATATTGCATTATCAATATTTTTAATAAACACGACTCGTTGTAAATTAGACTGTTTTTGGTAACAGTAGACTGGGCGGATTTATCAAAAGAGCAAATACATCAAAGGGCAGATTATTATTCATGGACGTACTTACACATATATACAGTAGGTACTGGCATGGATGCATATAGGTGCATACATACTTATGTACAAAAATATGTATAGACACACACCGTCTATGTATTTTTTCATACTGGAGCAATAGTTCACTATTCATAAAATTACTACTGGTATATAGAAATGTAGGTAAAATAGAGCTCTTACTACTCAGTATTATAATCTATATAAAATATGTTAAATTGATATCCACCATACAAAAAGGCTAAGGAAGATGAAGACTATGAATGTACTTCGCTCTTTCCTTTAATGACAAACTGGATAAGCCCTATAGTTACAGACTCTCTACCTTTCCCCCACACACTCAACAAATAGAACAGTTGGGAAATGAGGCATTCTCTCTCTCTCTCTCTCTCTCTCTCTCTCTCTCTCTCTCCTCTCTCTCTCTCTCTCTCTCTCTCTCTCTCTCTACCAGTTAACCATTATAGGATCTTATGATTGCAATATCACCTTTACCAAGACCTACAAACAGAGAGAGAGAGAGAGAGAGAGAGAGAGATGTGAAGACCATTGTAACTCTAGACTTCAAATCTAACACCAGCCCCTGGGAGCCTAATAAGAGCGGCAATGCAGATTAACCAAAATAACTGAACGCTGTGAACTTTTGAAGAATGACGTCACAATTGAATTCATGATTATACGAATTCACTCAATAGCTTCTAGTTGTTACATCATAATATACATCAATAAATGCTACTTCTATAAAAATGTTTGTAGCGAATGATGCAATTGAAGAATTTCATAGAACTTTTTAAACTTCAGCGCCAAAGTTCCAATTAGAAGTCAACCCTGAAGTTGCACAAGGAAAGGAAGGGAACAGAAAAAGGTAGGAAATAGAGAAAATGCAAGTACGCATAGCCAAAGAATCAGTGCAATGACATGAAACTAGTGCCTACAGTACACCAGGCGAGTTACAACGGCAGCAAATACTATCTGTAACCACACCCCCCCCCCCCACTGACAAGAAAAGCGCTTTAGCAGTCTAGATAATTCACAGAAGATGACGGATGTAACCAATAACAGAGCAAGGACGTAGAGGCCTACCTATTATTACATGGGCTTTCTTCTTTAACCAATTTGCACAAAAGGGTTTTGAGAGAGAGAGAGAGAGAGAGAGAGAGAGAGAGAGAGAGAGAGAGAGAGAGAGAGAGAGAGAGAGAGAGATTCGCGTATCAAAAAGTCTACATTTTCAGCATAATTCACAGTTAATTAAGTTATTGGAGTGTACAAGTTTATCTCCACAGCATATAATTTCTCTTCCTGCCAGCCTCCACTGCTAAATATATACATGATTGTTTTACGCCTTCATGTTTATACGAAAGTAGAATTCACAACATTAAGCTGCGCAATGCACATTGTTTACTTCGAGGGCAACCTCTTGTCCTCATTATAATTCTTCTATCGATTTTTTTTGATGAAATAATTGCCAAGTTATTGATGGCACTAATCTACAAGTCCCCTTATGAAGACCGACGCACAAGGTCCACCTATACTTCCACAGGGATCCTCCTTACGAACTTCTATGTGGACATTGTAGAGGGACGCCTTTTGGGCAGACGGAGAAAGGGCCTAACAAGTTGTGGACCTCTGGAGGATGTTCTAGCCACGTAAGTGTCTTACGTTCTAGCAGAGCAAGGGTGGACTTTCTTACAATTGTCAACTTGGAAAGCCACCCTTGAAGAAATCGTACGAGTATCCCTCAGGTCCAATATATTTGAACAAGGACGTCGAAAGGAGAGTTAGAAAGACTCTGGATATATAACAATTTTATCAAACCGTAACCAGCGAGTCCAACACATTAATATAAAAGATTCCAATCCACAGTCGCCATCTAAAAGAACATGCTTGTCTCCCTTGTGTAGAAACTCATTGGATAAGACGGGACGTCGTAAACAAATACATAATATGCCCAGTACAGAAATGAAGTTTCCCTTGAAGAATTCTTCCTAATACGTCCAGCAAAGGAACCACAAACTATCCAGCCATTCAAATCCACGAACAGTAGCACCTCATCGACAACAAACCCAATGGTGAGTTCACTTAAAGTGGTATACTGTAAGCACTACCTGATGTTTCTGCAGCATTGTACCCAGAAATGGAATGGCCTCACAGGTCCCAACGCCGGCCAAAATGAACCAAATTAATTCATCCACCCTAATTATTCCAACATAGACATTAATCTACAAGAAATGACGTAGTAATGATCTATAAGATATCACATATTACAACACATTAAAACCTTTGGCAAGTTGTAGAGAGAGAGAGAGAGAGAGAGAGAGAGAGAGAGAGAGAGAGAGAGAGATTTTTTTACAATTTCCTATATCATTAAAAGCTTGTTGAAAGACCTCCGATTTTCAGGTATTAAAGTCAAAACCTACATTACATGCAGTTCTATCTAATAAAATGTTCTGTGTTGCTGTTTTAGTGCAAACAGGAATAGACAGATTCATTCCATTAAATACTGCAATATTCTTCAGGTCTCCCAAAGTAATGAATAAGAATTAGATTGTGTAAATTGATAATGAATTAATCTATATAAAATGTCAATGCATAGGAGAACTTGAATCAATGAGTTTTAATTTGGTATAACAAATGAAAACCCCCATCGTATAGAAAGTTATCAAAGGTGTTTGCAAATACTTTGATTAATTAAGGCCGGGAGCACACTAGCGACTCTGTGGCGCCACAAAGCCACAGCATCGTGTGGCGGGGATGTGGTCTCCCATAGGTTTCCATTGTTTTCAAAGCCACGCCACACCTGTGGCGGAGATGAGCGACAGAGAGCCACAGTTGCTTGCCACAGTCGCTAGTTTGCGCGGCAAAACTTGAAAACAATGGAAACCTATGGGAGACCACATCCCCGGCATACGATGTTGTGGCTTTGTGGCGCCACTGAGTCGTTAGTGTGCTCCCGGCCTAAGTGTCCGAAAATGAGAGAATGTAATCTACCGCACAAGCCTTAAAAGTAGTGTTTTATGTTCAAGTTGCATTGTTGTATACACAGATAGTTCTGACTACAATGTTAACTATTCCTTTACATCTTCGTGTCAGTTAAGTCTTGACTAGTTTTCTTTCTGTCTCGATAGAGGAAGTGGAGAGGATCCGAGGTCTCCATCTTGGTCAAGACGAGACTGGGGTAACATAGAAGGAATCCTGTGTGGAAATAGCCAATACAATTTTGGAGTTTTCGAGTGTTAATCTGTGATAGAGTTGATGGGAGAAGTACAAGAGGAAGGCCAAGGTTTGGGTGGATGGATGGAGTGAAGGAAGCTCTGGGTGATAGGAGGATAGATGTGAGAGGGGCAAGAGAGCGTGCTAGAAATAGGAATGAATGGCGAGCGATTGTGACGCAGTTCCGGTAGGCCCTGCTGCTTCCTCCGATGCCTTAGATGACCGCGGAGGTTGGAGGGGCCTGGTGTAGACCACTGGAGAAAAAACTCGGCTTTGTTAAGAACCCATATAACTTGTAGATTCAATTTTCCTATGCAAGTCTCTCTCTCTCTCTCTCTCTCTCTCTCTCTCTCTCTCTCTCTCTCTCTCTCTGTATATATATATATATATATATATATATATATATATATATATATATATATATATATATATGTATATGTATGTATGTATATACGTATATATATATATATATATATATATATATATATATATATATATATATATATATATATATAGAGAGAGAGAGAGAGAGAGAGAGAGAGAGAGAGAGAGAGAGAGAGAGAGAGAGAGAGAGAGAGAGAGAGAGAGGGGTGTCTGGTTTGTTATACCTAAATATATCCAGATTGGTTAAACCTCTGAAATGTGAACTGAGCTTAAGTGCATTACATATATTTTGAGTTATTCACGTTAAAACCAAATCATATATATGCTCTATTTTCACTTGCATTTTAAGTGAATAGTATATTTTAAACTACTCAGAAATATTGTATAATTATCTTTCTAACTTAACTGGTTATGTAATCCAAATAATCTTGTTGATCTTTAATATTTTATTTATGTGATGTTAATCATTATAACCCTTTTCAAATTTGACTAAAAAAAAAGTTAGTGAAATTTTACTTGAATTTATCAACCTCAAAACTCTATTTCCCCATATACTGAGAAACTTACCAATGATACTGATAATCACTAAGACAAAATTTCTTCACTAAAAATGCCATAAACATTTTGTTCGACAAGTTGAGAAATTCAATCCAAAACTGATTTGAAATCCTTTCAATTTCAATGAATTTTCAGTCCCACACCAAAGAAATCCATTGTAATTACAGAGTGAAATTTATGACTTTATTCTGGTATATATTATAAAGGACTAAACTGTGTACCAAAAGGTTTTGAAATACTGCAACAACCTAACTAAATCTGTGTATGTGTGTGTGTGTGTGTGTGTGTGTGTGTGTGAGGGAACTGGTAGAAATTTCAGCATGGACTAGTCTTGGAAAACCCTGAAAGGGGCATCAAAGGTTTCGTCAGAAGGTACTAGTTGGACTATAGGGGTCAGTCAGTGATTGGCACTCACGCATCTAGCAATGACGTCACCTATTATCACGTTGTTGGTTGGCTACTAGGTAATAACAGAATGGAAAGTGCTCTCTCTCTCTCTCTCTCTCTCTCTCTCTCTCTCTCTCTCTCTCTCTCTCTCTCTCTCTCTCTCTCTCTCTCTCTCAATCTTTGCGTGCACATCTTCAGAAGTAATTCTTTTGTTCAATTTCAAAAATTAATGAATTTTGAGTTATCAGTGCTCCAAATCAAACCATTGTTCTCTATCCTTAGGTACTGCCATAGCCTCTGTACCATGATCTTGGGTTATTTCTCTTGCTTGAGGGCATAGTATTCTATCTGTTTCCTTATTTCCTTTCCTTACTGGGCTATTTTCCCTGCTGAAGCCCTTGGGCTTATAGCATCCTTCTTTTCCAAACAGGGTCGTAGCTTAATAATAATAATAATAATAATAATAATATCCTTTTATACTTCACATTCGTCATTCTTGCTATCCAACCTCTTGGGAGAGAGAGAGAGAGAGAGAGAGAGAGAGAGAGAGAGAGAGAGAGAGAGAGAGAGAGAGAGAGAGAGAGAATTTGTGGATAGACAACATCACCAATAATTAAAAACACTTGGCAGTTTGATTACAAACATCATTTTACTTGTTTTGTTAATACATGAATTCTGCTGCTTCTCCACAAACATTGAATGTTATGGGGACCGACTTGAAACATGATTTAGGTAGAATTGCAAACCTTACATGAGGGTGAGGGTAATGGGTGAATAGGGTGAGGGAAACGGGTGAATAAGGTAATGGGTGAATAGGGTGAGGGAAACGGGTGAATAAGGTAATGGGTGAATAGGGTGAGGGAAACGGGTGAATAAGGTAATGGGTGAATGGGGTGAGGGAAACGGGTGAATGGGGTGAGGGTAATGGGTGAATGGAGTGAGGGAAATGGGTTAAATAGAGAGAGAGAGAGAGAGAGAGAGAGAGAGAGAGAGAGAGAGAGCAACTCCTATGTATATCACTTGGTCAAGATCACACTAATGATAGTCTACAGTAAACTAGTATTTAAAACTTCGTTTTAAAGCTAAATACTTTCATGATTCTATTTACGAACTTCAAATGCAGATTAAACGAACAATAATATCGAGGAATATTTAGATAAATGTAAGAAAAACTTTGCAAATCATATAAATGTTGTAGATTAGTGTTGCAAGTTGCATGAGAACATAGGCCTATGTCGGTGTTTGTTGGTTTGAACAATGAAACTTATTTTGTTCTTCTAGTCTCACTGTTCCATTTAATATGATGCAAAAGTCAAATTGAAATATATGATAGATGATAATAAATTCAATTCGTGAAAATTGTAAATAATTACACAACCTTTTAGTGTGTATCCAGTTATCTGGAGTAAGATGTTCTCATCCTATCGATGTCAGACGGTAAGGGTGATTTCATTTTTCCCTTTACAATGGTATACGTCTTTTCAACGGAAGAATTTTCGTTCGATTTGATTTGGCGTCGGCTACGTTTTGGAAATTTAAATTTAATGTCGTTAATCATAACTTTATTTGAGATTTTTATGCTTTATTTAAGTATAAGTCTAAGTGACTTGATTTTGATATGCTTATTCCAGGCCTATAACCGTAAAACTTTTACAATGATATAATCATGCAGTGTCGAAGTTGGAATGAAAGACATTCGAACACAAAATACGTCTATTTCACGGTTATGTAAAACTAGGCCTACGCCATTGTTTCTTATGTACATCTCCTCTATTATTTGAATATTTTGAGCATTATTGCCTGAGGGTCAGGGTAGGAAAGAGGAGGAGAGGGACAGTGTAGAATACGGTGTAGGATAAGGAAGGGACTGGGTAGGATACAGGAAGGACCAGGTTGGCGGATGGGGCTATATACAGCCTATATATATATATATATATATATATATATATATATATATATATATATATATATATATATATATATATATATATATATATATATATTAATTGTACACTTGAGTATTAAACAAATGTAATAATTTTCAATTTAAAATTAATGTTGTAATACTCACCTGCACAATCAACATTAGATGCCCTCCCACCTGCCCCACTATCAATGATCAGAGCAGTTTCAGGTCTCTCTCCTACACCTGCAGAGGATCAAAAGTGGTGATTCCTGGTGGTGAGGTTTACAGGAAGGATACCACACAAGTCCTGAGCGCCCTTGGTCGCCTTACATTGTTATGCTATCGCTCTGGACTCAAAAATTGAGCCGGCAGATCGCTCTTGTTAGAACAGATGGCGACCAAATCAAATATGGTAGTTGGATAACTAGCAAACGACATGTATAGACAATTATAAGAATTTGACTATGCTACGTCGGCCTACCAGCTCATTAAATTAACGGAATCTTAGATCATTCTTATCATTAATTAACATGAACATTTTGAAATTAACTGATATAATTGTTTTTCACTCGGGACTTAGTGTGTATATTACACTTACGTAATGGGTTAGAGTAAATCAAATTGTAAGCAACTTGCTGTATCAAGATCTATCGGCAAATGTTGATTGTGCAGGTGAGTAATAGACAAAATGAATTTCGATAGGGCACTGTCACTGTTCCTTGCCTCTACCCTTCACGAGCGGCCTTTAAACCTTGAAAACCTTTAAAGAAATCAGTTAATACCACCAATGGCAAACCGAGAGACCAACAGCAAAAAAGGCGATTATCTCAACAGAATAAAACCCCTACCCCTGCCCAGGATGACATTCTAAAACTCAGCCTTAATTGCCACTGTGTCACAAAACCAATGGCTTCATATTTTCGCATTTCAAACCAATTCAAATCAAAACACTGACCAAAAATGGCAAAGAAAATGCAAAAGCTAAATCGTGACCATGTTTGAGAATGATATATCATTTGAAAATAAACATGAATTCTTGTGCGTTATGCAGTGATTAGTAGTAGGAGGGTTCCCCTGTTTTATACTAAGTAGGACCAGGAAAACACACCATCCATAAAGTAAAGATCGTAGTGTATGGCAAGCTACTCACAGTAGCCAGTTAATTAAACAGATTTAGGCATTTCTTTAGGAAAAGTCATGTTCATTAACCTATGTAACAACAACAACAACAACAACAAGACTGCCCATATCACCTAGAAACACAAGAAGCATGATTTAACAAAGATATAGGCCTAGGCCTACTTTTGAATTCGGTTTCTTAATGAGTAACTAACTTGAAATAAAGAAGATTGCCACTGCTCTATGATGATGATGATGATGATGTCACAGCCTACATTCCACAATAATCATGGAACCAACCAAAATATCAAACCTTTTGGAGTCGTCGTTCTTGACCACAATTTCAAATGTGAACAATCACAATGAATTAAGATTTCTTACGCCAAGTTAGATTAAAATGAATTGTTATAATAGCATCTCCTCCTCCACTCATTCTTTTAACATGCTTCAAAAACAAAAGTGATCCTTTATAACCGCTACAAAAGTCAAAATATTTGTGCTGATCATTATTACAACAGAGAAAATCCGGCCTTCGATTCAAATTGCCCAATCCATAAAGTAGTAAAGATGGCAGCAACGACATTTCATGCAATCATTTAGTCATCAAATTAATTCATGCTAAACAAATTCAACTTTTGACCTTGATACTAAACCATAAAGACTTTAGTATTAATGACTAAATAAGGCTTCTTCCCATTTTCAGATTCAAAACTGATTTTGTGGAAATTCACTGACAACGAGTATGTACGTACATACGTCTTCTTAAAGCAAGAACAAATATGCAGGAAACCAACCAACCAGTTCTGTCTGGTTGGTCGAAAAAACAGGCAAGGAACCCCCCCCCCCCCATCCCCCTTACAGTAAGAGATAATTAGTCATTAATGATGAGGTCATTATAACTCTGCTATTGGAATAAGAGAGAAAAAAAAAACAAAGTTGTATACAAAATAAATCGTTTCTATAAAGGTTTTCCCAAGAATATATACTAAAAGCTTAATGAAATCCAAACCAGCGTTCCTACTTGTGCTTTTATCACGGTCATATCCTACTTTAATTTCAACTGAATTTCAATGTATTGGTGGTATAGATCAAAACTAAGAAGCCTCTTTATCTACCAACCACTTACTTCTGTGTAAATGCATATGTGCTGAGCTGACTTAATCTAAACTTACAAATCATTTATTTATATCTTGGGATACACTTCCGAATATTTAATATCTCAATGGATTCGATGCTCAGAGAGAGAGAGAGAGAGAGAGAGAGAGAGAGAGAGAGGGGCATTGTCTTGCATGATAGGGCAATGTCAATATCCCTTATCTATAAACCTTTCAATGCCCAATTGAATCAACAGCTGCTAAAGACAGACTACAATACGACATTGTTCCTTTGGGTCGTAGTGAGAGATGGTCTCCCTATAGGCCTATAAGGGGTGAGTGACATAAGAAACAAAGGGATTGGGCTTTTAAATGAACACATATGGCAACCACTGTTAGTTATTATAGTCTTATGATTATACGACTTCAATGAGTAACACTCCAAAATCAAAGCATTGTTCTCTAGTCTTGGGTAGTGTCATTGCCTCTATACCATGGCCTTGGACTGTCTTGGATTAGAGTTCTCTTGCTTGAGGGTACACTCAGGCACACTGTTATATCTTATTTCTCTTCTTGTTTTGTTAAAGATTTCATAGATTATATAGGAAATATTTTTTATCTAATACTGTTGCTGGTATTAAAATATTTTATTTTTAATTGTTAATTTTCTTGTGTTTCCTTATTTCATTTCCTCACTGGGCTATTTTCCATGTTGGAGCCCTTGGTCTTATGGTATTCTGCTTTTCCAACTAGGGATGTAGCTTAGCAAGTAATAATAATAATAATAATAATAATAATAATAATAATAATAATAATAATAATAATCAAATGGACAGTCTTTTACTCTACTTATATGACTAGATAAATGGAAACTCGTAGAAGCTACAGTATTTCCCCATTTAAGATAAATTTTCCACTTCCAATATATTAAATACTAAAGGAATTGACTTTACTAATAGTGCTAGAATATTTTTCTATTCTAATACAATTAAAAATTCCTATT
>NW_027168522.1:35000-40000 GCF_036898095.1 Palaemon carinicauda | reverse complement strand
CTCTGCTGCCCGACAGAAAAACCTAAGGACAAAATACGCCAGCGATCGCTATACAGGTAGGGGGTGTACATCAACAGCGCCATCTGTCGAGCAGGTACTCAAGTACTCCAAGTAAACACAGAACCAATTTTCTCCTCGGTCCACTGGGTCTCTATTGGGGAGGAAGGGAGGGTCCTTTAATATATGATCACCGGGTAAGTATATTCAAAAATTTATTTTACTAATGAAAATAACATTTTTCAATATTAAACTTAGCCGGTGATCATATAAGCTGATTCACACCCAGGGGGGTGGGTAGAGACCAGCATTATATGTTTACATTTAAGAGCTAAGTATTTTGTATTTCATTTTAGCAGTTATTCAAAATAACAAACATAAAATAGATAAGTACCTGGTAAGGAAGTCGACTTGAACAATTACTCTGCCTTTTTAAGTACGTCTTCCTTACTGAGCCTCGCGATCCTCATAGGATGCTGAGCGACTCCTAGGAGCTGAAGTATGAAAGGTTGCAACCCATACTAAAGGACCTCATCAAAACCTCTAATCTAGGCGCTTCTCAAGAAAAGAATTTGACCACCCGCCAAATCAACCAGGATGCGAAAGGCTTCTTAGCCTTCCGGACAACCCAAAAACAACAATAAAAAACATTTCAAGAGAAAGATTAAAAAGGTTATGGGATTAGGGGAATGTAGTGGTTGAGCCCTCACCCACTACTGCACTCGCTGCTACGAATGGTCCCAGGGTGTAGCAGTTCTCGTAAAGAGACTGGACATCTTTAAGATAAAATGACGCGAACACTGACTTGCTTCTCCAATAGGTTGCGTCCATTATACTCTGCAGAGATCTGTTTTGTTTGAAGGCTACTGAAGTTGCGACAGCTCTAACTTCATGTGTCCTTACCTTCAGCAAAGCATGGTCTTCCTCATTCAGATGGGAATGAGCTTCTCGAATCAAAAGTCTGATATAATAGGAAACTGCATTCTTCGACATAGGTAAAGAAGGTTTCTTAATAGCGCACCATAAAGCTTCTGACTGCCCTCGTAAAGATTTAGTTCGTCTCAAATAGTACTTAAGAGCTCTAACAGGGCATAAGAATCTTTCTCGTTCATTTCCGACCAAATTAGAAAGGCTTGGAATATCGAACGATTTAGGCCAAGGACGAGAAGGAAGTTCGTTTTTGGCTAGAAAACCAAGCTGTAAGGAACATGTAGCCGTTTCAGATGAAAATCCGATGTTCCTGCTGAAGGCGTGTATCTCACTGACTCTTTTAGCTGTTGCTAAGCCGACGAGGAAAAGAGTCTTCAAAGTGAGATCTTTAAAGGAGGCTGATTGTAGTGGCTCGAACCTTTCTGACATAAGGAATCTTAGTCTTAGTACCACGTCTAAATTCCAACCTGGTGTGGCCAAACGACGCTCCTTCGAGGTCTCAAAAGACTTAAGGAGGTCCTGTAGATCTTTGTTGTTGGAAAGATCTAAGCCTCTGTGACGGAAGACTGCTGCCAACATGCTTCTGTAACCCTTGATCGTGGGAGCTGAAAGAGATCTTTCCTTCCTTAGGTATAAAAGGAAGTCAGCTATCTGAGTTACAGAGGTACTGGTTGAGGATACTGATACCGACTTGCACCAGCTTCGGAAGACTTCCCACTTCGACTGGTAGACTTTAAGAGTGGATGTCCTCCTTGCTCTAGCAATCGCTCTGGCTGCCTCCTTCGAAAAGCCTCTAGCTCTCGAGAGTCTTTCGATAGTCTGAAGGCAGTCAGACGAAGAGCGTGGAGGCTTGGGTGTACCTTCTTTACGTGTGGCTGACGCAGAAGGTCCACTCTTAGAGGAAGTGTTCTGGGAACGTCCACTAGCCATTGCAGTACCTCGGTGAACCATTCTCTCGCGGGCCAGAGGGGAGCAACCAACGTCAACCTTGTCCCTTCGTGAGAGGCGAACTTCTGCAGTACTCTGTTGACAATCTTGAACGGGGGGAATGCATAAAGGTCTAGATGGGACCAATCCAGAAGAAAGGCATCTATATGAACTGCTGCTGGGTCCGGGATCGGCGAGCAATAAATTGGGAGCCTCTTGGTCATCGAGGTTGCAAATAGATCTATGGTAGGTTGGCCCCACAAGGCCCATAGTCTCTTGCATACATTCATGTGAAGGGTCCATTCTGTTGGGATGATTTGACCCTTCCGGCTGAGGCGGTCTGCCATGACATTCATGTTGCCTTGAATGAACCTCGTTACTAGAGACAGGTTTAGATCTCTTGACCAGGTGAGGAGGTCCCTTGCGATCTCGTATAACGTCATCGAATGAGTCCCTCCTTGCTTGGAGATGTACGCCAAGGCTGTGGTGTTGTCGGAGTTCACCTCCACCACCTTGCCTAGAAGGAGGGACTTGAAGCTTCTCAAGGCCAGATGAACTGCCAGTAGCTCCTTGCAGTTGATATGTAACGTTCTTTGATCCGCGTTGCACGTGCCCGAGCATTCCCGACCGTCTAATGTCGCACCCCAGCCCGTGTCCGATGCGTCCGAGAAGAGAACGTGGTTGGGGGTCTGAACAGCCAGTGGCAGACCCTCTCTGAGGAGAATGTTGTCCTTCCACCAAGTCAGTGAAGACTTCATCTTCTCGGAAATAGGGATCGAGACCGCTTCTAGCGTCTTGTCCTTTCTCCAGTGAACAGCTAGGTGAAATTGAAGGGGTCGGAGGTGCAGTCTCCCTAACGCAATGAACTGGTCCAGTGATGAAAGCGTCCCTATCAGACTCATCCACTGTCTGACTGAACATCGGTCCTTCTTTAGCATGTTCTGGATGCATTCTTGGGCTTGACTGATTCTGGGGGCCGACGGAAAAGCCCGAAAAGCTTGACTCTGAATCTCCAATCCTAGGTACACTATAGTTTGGGATGGGACGAGTTGGGACTTTTCCATATTGACCAGGAGACCCAATTCCTTGGTCAGATCCAGAGTCCACTTTAGATTCTCCAGACAGCGACGACTTGACGAAGCTCTTAGAAGCCAGTCGTCCAAATAGAGGGAGGCTCTGATGCCTGCTAAATGCAGGAATTTGGCAATATTCCTCATCAGTTTCGTAAAAACAAGAGGCGCCGTGCTTAGGCCAAAGCACAGGGCTTGAAATTGGTATACAACCTTCCCGTAAACGAACCTTAGAAAAGGTTGGGAATCTGGGTGGATGGGGACGTGAAAGTAAGCGTCCTTGAGGTCTAAAGAGACCATCCAGTCTTCCTTCCTGACCGATGCTAGAACCGACTTTGTCGTCTCCATGGCGAACGTCTGCTTTGTGACAAAGACATTCAGAGCACTGACGTCTAGCACCGGTCTCCACCCTCCTGTCTTCTTCACGACTAAGAAGAGACGGTTGTAGAAGCCCGGGGATTGATGGTCCCGGACTTTGACTACCGCTCCCTTTTGTAGTAAGAGAGACACCTCTTGCTGCAAAGCTAGTCTCTTGTCCTCCTCTCTGTACCTGGGAGAGAGGTCGATGGGAGTTGTTGCTAGAGGGGGCTTGCGCAAGAATGGAATCTTGTACCCCTCTCTGAGTAACTTCACAGATTGTGCGTCTGCGCCCCTGTTCTCCCAGGCCTGCCAGTAGTTCTTGAGCCTGGCTCCCACTGCTGTCTGGAGAAGGTGGCAGTCAGACTCTGCCTCTAAAGGACTTGGAAACTTTCTTCTTGCTCCCACGTTGACCTTCGGCACGAGCACCTCCTCTGCGGGAGGCTCTGCCACGAAAGGGCGGAATGAACCTTGACGCTGGAGTATCCATCCTGGGTCTAGACACGGAGGGCAAAGGGGTGGCTTTGTGTGCGGATGACGCAACCAGGTCATGTGTGTCTTTTTGAATCAAGGAGGCAGCAATCTCCTTGATCAACTCCTCAGGGAAGAGGCACTTCGAGAGAGGAGCAAACATAAGCTCCGATCTTTGACATGGGGATACTCCAGCTGACAAGAAGGAGCAAAGGTGTTCCCGTTTCTTGAGGACCCCGGAAACGAAAGAAGCCGCAAGCTCACTAGAACCGTCCCGTATGGCTTTGTCCATGCAGGACATTATGAGCATGGAAGTTTCCTTGTCAGAAGGGGAGGTCTTCCTGCTCAACGCTCCCAAACACCAGTCCAAAAAGTTAAAAACTTCGAACGCTCTGAATACTCCTTTCATCAGATGGTCTAAATCCGAAGGAGTCCAACAAATCTTGGAGCGTCTCATGGCCAGCCTGCGGGGAGAGTCTACAAGACTTGAGAAGTCGCCCTGGGCAGAGGCAGGAACTCCCAAGCCGAGAACTTCTCCCGTGGCATACCAGACGCTAGATCTGGAAGCAAGCTTGGCAGGGGGAAACATGAAAGCTGTCTTCCCAAGTTGCTTTTTGGACTGCAACCAATCTCCCAGCACTCTTAAAGCTCTCTTGGACGAGCGGGCGAGGACGAGCTTCGTAAAGGCAGGTGCAGATGACTGCGTGCCTAAAGCGAACTCAGAGGGAGGAGAGCGTGGTGCTGCAGACACAAACTGATCAGGATATAAATCCTTGAACAGTGCATGCACTTTCCTAAGTCCAAGGAGGGAGGCGTGGTCTTGGGTTCGTCGATGTCCGTGTGCGGGTCGTCAAGATGTGCAGCGTCGTCATCATCAGAGAGTCCATCGTCTGAATGTTGAGGAGGAAGCGGCAAAGGAGTAGGAATCAGCTGGTCGGCTGAGTCCGGCAGCACGGGTGCATGCGTGACTGCACTGGACGCAACGTCATGGAACTGTTGGTCAGTCTGTGAGCTGGCAACAACCATAGCTGTGTGGGGACGCAAAGCTTCTACTCCTGACTGTCTAGTCTGCTGCGGGCGAGTAGCGGTAACCACAGCGGATAGTGGAGGTTGACGCACAGCGTCAGAACAAAGCAACTTAACTCCACCCTCCTGTTGTTGTGGTAACTCGCGAACGTCAACGGAGGGTTCCGTGCGTCGGTGAACGTCAACGTGCGGCTGGCAGGGTACACTGCGCATGGGTGGTGG
>NW_027168522.1:22500-30000 GCF_036898095.1 Palaemon carinicauda | reverse complement strand
AGGCAACTAGGGCAGCTTGTGTCAGTAAAGTACAAGAAATGGTACAGATGGGTCATAAAGAAGATGTTGTGAATGATCTATAGGCATCGAGAAGAAAAAGAGATAAGGGAGATTTGGAGAAGTTAGTGCACATGATAGAAGAATGCTGTAATCCCTTTGACAGTAGTACTAATGATAGCCTATACAACATCTTCACTGGTAAAGAAGCTTCATCTTCTGTAAAAGAATCTATTTTAGCAGTGAAAGTCAACGGGGAAGACCGACGTAAAACATTTGTTGAAGCCTGTATAAAACACCCCAGCAGATTTGAAGAGCCAATCAAAAGAGAACAGCTGTTAACTTTTCAAAGTGAATGTGCAAAGAACAAAAGAACTACCAACAAAAAAGTATCAGAACTAAGATGCACAAGAGATCTGATGGGACGGCTGGCAGTAGTGGCTTCAAAAGATGATATTGACTTAAGGACCACATTTTCTTACCCTCTGACACCTATACCATTGTCCATGTTCTCAACTGATGGCAGTATGGCTAAAACCAACAAGAGCACATTGCTTCAGAACCTTGAGAAACGGTTGAATCACCAGGCTCCTGAGACTGTAGATGTCAGCATTGTTGATGGCAATTTTATTCTACATACATTGGTTGGACAAAAAACATCAACATATGGTAGCCTTGCAAGATTGATTTTAATGAATGTAACTGCATTGTCAAAAATAAGAATTGATATACTGTTCGACACTTATGCTGAACCATCTATCAAAGACTCTGAAAGAATGAGAAGGAATGCCACAGATAAAGGGTACCTCATCACTGGACCAGAACAACGTTGTCCCAGAAATTTGGCAGATGGACTCAAGTCCAACTCATTCAAGCAGAGCCTAGCAGAATTTTTAGCTCATGAATGGCAGCGCCCTGAATATACCACACTGATTGGCAGTAGGATAATATATTTGGGCCATTTGTCAGAATGTCACAGCTTTCATGTATCACCAACAGGGGTAGTCATTCGAGAAGCCGTCCAGGATTTGGCTTGTAATCACCACGAGGCTGATACTAGGATATGTTTACATGCATACCATGCAGCTAGAGAAAAACAATCGAGAAATATTGTGGTCAGGGCTTCTGACACTGATATTGCTGTTATTTTGCTTTATCATGTCATAAAACACAAAATGAAAGTTTGGATGGATGTTGGAACAACTGGGAAGGACACACGGCGCTATATTGATATAACATTACTAGCAAAAGAGCTCGGTGTGCAAGTTTGTGGAGCTTTGCCAGGATTTCATGCCTTCACGGGCTCTGACTATACATCCGCCTTTGTTAGAAAAGGGAAAGTGCGTCCACTAGGACTACTTGAAAAGTCTGCTGATGTCCAGGCTGCTTTTGCAGAGATGGGAACATGTGAAAACATCTCAGTCACTGCTGAAAAGGCTCTCCAGAGATTTACGGCATGCCTCTATGGTTTTAAGGGAGATCAATGTCAGTTGAATGAATACCGCTACAAAGTCGTTGAGAGGGCATTCAGTCCTAAACCTGGCTGCAAAAATATGTTGGAAAGGTTGAGTGGTATTGATGGGTGTCTCATCCCACCTTGTGAAGCTGAGCTTTCTCAGCATATAAGAAGGTGTTCTTTTGTTGCTCGAATGTGGTCAAGTGCCAACTCAAACATGATTGAACAGGATCCATCTGAAATTGATGGTTGGATTTTGATGGAATCAAAATATGAGCCTAAGATGTTTGATGGTGATCAGATTCCAGAGAAAGTGGTGTCTGCTATGGATGATGATAGTAGTTCAGTGTCAAATGACAAAGAAATAGGTGATAGTGATAGTGAGATAGAGACTGTGTATGGTAGTGGCTTAGAAACAGATACTGATTCTGACTGTGATGACTAGAATACTTCTGATTTCTTTAATGTGAAAATATGTTTACCTATATATCCATGACTACTCTATGGTTTGATTAATGTTTATGGCTGTTGCTCTACATGCAATTATCGTTATTTAACTGTGTAAGATAAAACATGAATTAAAATGCTGTGTTAAAAAACTATGGAATGAAAAATTCAAATTGAACTGATTGTTTTTTTTCTATACACGTCTATGCGTGTATTATACTCAATATTTTATATTCTATTCAAAGCTAAGAGTGATTAGCATCATATGCTTTATTATGTTTCCCATATTGTGAACAATAATGCGTAATATATATTTTGCCACTAACAAACGAGGCATTCTCATCAAGAGAGTAGCTCTTAAATGGCAAATGTTCAAATATATTTTGTCTTAAATTGTGTTTTCCTACTGAGTTTAACTAGTGGTAGAATCTATGAAAGAAATTACTGGGGGCTTATATTATGAAATAATACTGTAATTAAATAAAATTATTATTGTTTTAAATTTTCTGATGTACTGATAATTTATCTTTTGAGCTGTAGGAAATATTATAGTTGGAAGACAGTAGCATGCAACTCTTAGATTATGCGAGATGTTTATTAACAAAAACCACTAGTCAAACACTAGTGAGATAAGATCAAAGAATGCACTTTTATTTTGTAATTGACATATTAAGGTCTGCTTATAAGGGGTCTTAAATGTACCCTGTACAAAATTTTTTGGTCTTGTGTTGTATTTTTCCAATCACTGTTACTAGTGGTATCATTATTTGAAAGAAATTTGTTTGGGCTCAAATTGTTAAATAAAACTGTAATTAGGTCAAATTAATTAGCGTCTTAATTAGCTGATGTACAGGTAAATTGTGTCTTGACTTGTATGAAATGATATTAAACTTGGTAGATAGTAATATGCAACTGAAATTTTGGATGGGCTATGTTGGTTAGATAAAGTGCAATCTGGCACCAAAAAATGCCCATGGTAATTAATAAGGGGTCTTAAATGGCCCCCGTACAAATATTTTTGGTCTTGTATTATATTTTTCTCTTCACTGTATCTAGTAGTATCATTATATGAAAGAAAATAGTTTGGGCTTGAATTGTTAAATGAAACTGAAATTGGCTGTAATTAATTAGTGTCTTAATTAATCAACGTACAGGAATTTTTGGTCTTAACTGATGGGATTTGAATCCTTATCCAAGGGCCACTTGATAAAATGTTATTTGATGTTTGGGCTCAAGTTGTTAAATAAAATAAATTTTGATGGGGGGTTTGAGGGGCTACCCCTAGTCACCGTACAAGCCATGTCACTTAAGACTTGCCTCTTTGTACTGACACCCATAAAACGCATGGAATCCAATGCTCAAACCTTTCGGGCTCAAATTGTTAAATAAACTTAAGCTAGCTCCCGGTTTATTTTATCTAATAGGATCAAGAGTGATGAAGTAAATTCACTTAAGCCAAAACTATTTTTTTACCTGGGAGTGCTGGCCAGCAAAATTACAGTTTTATAATGGTGAGCCTACGTTACAGAAATGATCTGGATAAGTCAGTCCTTGTAATAAAGGCAAAGATGAAGAGGATACTACAAAAAATTCATTTTCATTCCAGAATTAAATCAGTCAATGAAACAAGACACAAGCGTAGGAACGTTGCAAAATCCGAGAAGGAATCTTGTTGCAATCTTTAGTAGGGCAATGCGTATGAAAGAATTAAAGTCCAAATTGACCACAACAGGCTAAAGCCGAAACCGATGATATCCCAACTAATTTCAAGGTAGAATTAAGGGATAAAAGGAAATATTAAGAATATTATTAATTTAGTTATGTACAGGTAAATTAAGCTTAATTTTAATAATTATTATAAGCTTAGAAGCTTTGCAGCTATCTATAATTAGATAGAGTGCCCGCAAACTTATTTTGCGGAGTGAGCACCAAAGATAGCACGGGGGTGTACTGTGGGCAGTTATAGGATCCAGGAACCAACCCATTATCCTTTAGAAAGTCCTTAAAATCCTATTGCTTTAATATCAGACAAAGATAAAGCCAAATAGTTCTGGTGATTTGTAAAATAGAGTCATTAAATTGATCTTCGCCACTCTCGTCAAATACTTCGAGGTATCTAAGTACACTTTGTGAAAAAACGAAATATCTCTCTCTCTCTCTCTCTCTCTCTCTCTCTCTCTCTCTCTCTCTCTCTCTCTCTCTCTCTCGTTTTAAATACCTGTTCGCTAATTGTTTAAGGCTGTTACACAACCTACTCTCAATTTCTATTCTGACTATAAATTAATCTAATTGTAGGTAAATCAAAAGTCTCTTTAAGGCGGAGAGAGAGAGAGAGAGAGAGAGAGAGAGAGAGAGAGAGAGAGAGAGAGAGAGAGAGAGAGAGAGAGAGCTCTTGTAAGTACTTGTATAAACGAATTTGGTCAAAACCCATAACAACAGTGTGGTCTGGGAGCAATAAAAGTCTGAATGCACATCATAACTTGCAGTTTGGTGCAAAAAGGTACAACTCCTTCAATGCCACGGGAGACTTTTCAGCATCTTTAGCAACCGTTAAAAATGTAAAGTTTTTTGGGGTTTAAATGTCAGACGAATATCTCGGTTAAGTTAAAACTTTTCGTGAGATTTTTGAAAATATATTAATTTCACCATTTTTATTAAATGTTAATTATCATAGATTTCTTCATTAGTAAGATGTTTCGTATTGAGAGAGAGAGAGAGAGAGAGAGAGAGAGAGAGAGAGAGAGAGAGAGAGAGAGAGAGAGAGAGAGAGAGATTAGATTACTCATACACTAATTGATTTATACTGGCTGCCTTTAAAGCAATTGAGTTTAAAATATGTACATTAGCCCATCTAGTTATCAGAACCGGCCGTCCAAAATATCTAAGAGAATTGCTACATATTGTGCAGCCAGCAACTCGTGCTGACTCGAGAATAGTTACAGATAGTCTCAAACTATTGGAACCTAGATATATGTCTACTGTAGGATCTAGAGCCTATAAATATGCGGCCCCGAGACTATACAATAATTTCCCACTAGACATCAGAAAGACTGAAGATATTGTTAAGGCTTGCAAGAGGAAACTGAAGACTTTCTTGTTCTCTAAGTACTTCCATAAATTGGATTTGACAATAAACGAGCAATGTGAAATGTTGAATACTTTGAAATGTATATAATAAAATGACTGTGAATGTCCCGTACAGAGTAGGGGTCCACAGTGTGATGGGACCAGAAAAGCAGCCCTTAAAGTAGCTATGCCTCCAACTCTTACTACCTGCTGAGTCATCAGCAGCCATTGCCTGGTCCTAATTGGTCCTAGATTGGGTGAAGAGAGGGCTTGGGTGCTGATCATATGTATATGTGGTCAGTCTCTAGGGCATTATCTTGCTTGCTAGGGCAATGTCACTGTCCCTTGTCTTTAAACCTTTAAATGCCCAATTGAATCAACAGCTGCTAAAGACAGACTACAATTATTGATCATGAATACAACCGTGTTTCAAACTATTAAATATTCATTAACATCTAAATGAACACTTATGGCAACCACTGTTGGTTATTATAGTCTTATGATTATATGACTTCAATTAGTAACACTCTGAAATCAAACCATTGTTCTCTAGGATTGGGTAGTGCCATAGCCTTTGTACCATGGCCTTGCACTGTCTTGGATTAGAGTTCTCTTGCTTGAGGGTACACTCGGGCACACTGTTCTATCTTATTTCTCTTCCTCTTGTTTTGTAAAAGATTTCATAGATTATATAGGAAATATTTATTCTAATACAGTTACTGTTATTAAAACATTTAATTTTAATTGTTGATTACTTTTCTTGTTCCCTTATATCCTTTCCTCACTGGGCTATTTTCCATGTTGGAGCCCTCGGGCTTATAGCATTCTGTTTTTTCCAAATAGGGTTATAGCTTAGAAAGTAATAATAATAATAATAATAATAATAATAATAATAATCAAATGGACAGTCTTTTACTCTACGTATATGAGTAAATAAAATGGTGGCGTAGAAGCTACAGTATTTGCCCATTTCAGATAAATTTTCCACTTCCTATATATCAAATATCAAAAGAATTGACTATTACTAGTGCAAGAATATTTCTCTATTCTAATATAATTAAAAGTTCCTATTAGTAAAATCTCACACAAAAATTAAGCGAATAAACTTTCTAAAGGTCGTTCAAAACTATACACTACGACTAAATCTGTGCCCAGGAAGGTGTTCACACACAAACAAACAGGCGGTAAAACATAACCTCATTCCAACCTTGTTGGCAGAGGTAATCATTTTGTGCAAAATATCCACAAATACGTAAATCAACATGAGAAATAATTAATGATTTGCAAAGAAACTAAAATTATAAACGAAACTATAAAACTATCATGTTAAGATAAGACGTCATGAGAGTTTCAAACTAACCGATCGTAGATCGACGGCCTTTTCACCGAAGAAAGTTCTATTAAATATTCAGATAACAGATTCATAAATTGCATCCAGATGAATCATATTATATAAATGAATCATGAAAAATATATACAATTAAGAAAATAAAGTAAAACTAAGCGTGGAGGAAGAAAATAAGATATGGGGAAAATCGGGATACTGTCGGTGAAGAGACCATATTGGTAACGGCCTTTTCGCCGACGACAACTCCAAATATAATTCAAATTTCGAATTCATAAACTGAATGCAGATGAATCATATTTTGCAAGTGAATAATAGAATATAAAGAAAATGAATAAAATATGGTAAAAGTTGGTACAATTAAGCCTGGAGGAAGAAAATGAGATATGGGGAAAATTGGGAAATTGTCGGTGAACAGACCTTTTATGTCACGGACGCCCTTAACATCACCGATGATAATTCCATTAACTTTCGATTTTGTTTAATTTATGAATTAAATTCAGATGAATCATAAAATATATTGAAAGTTAATGAAATAGAGTACAAGTTAGTGTGGAGAAATACGAAGAGATATGGGGAAATTATCTGAGACGAGACCATTTTCAAGTTTGAGTTTGTTACCCGATTAAATCCGCACACTGGATATCCCTAAGTCTACCTCAAATCTTTTGATAGTTTATAAATAAAATCACCCTCTCTCTCTCTCTCTCTCTCTCTCTCTCTCTCTCTCTCTCTCTCTCTCTCTCTCTCTCTCTCTCTCTCTCTCTCTCTCTCTCTCGGGACTCAATCTGACAACAGGGTACAGCTACTGACCTCATTTAAGTCAAACAAGGAACGTTGAATGTCTTCACGGCAAAACATTCGATTCTCCAACTACTACAATATCAGGGAAGACGAGAGAGTAACAAGAACGAGAAAGTTTGGTCAACAATCCTATGGGATATGGTTAACACAAGAAAGAGTTGCGTATTCATGACAAACGCTTGTCTCGTTCAAAATAATTTGAATTTTGAACTGGCCTTTTATCTAATAGGAACAAGAGTGAAGAACAAAATTCACTCAAGAAGCCAAAACTATTTTTCACCTTGGAGTGCTGGCCAGCAAAATTACAATTTTCTAATGGTGAGCCTACGTTAAGAGAAATGATCTGTGTAAGTCAGTCCTTGTAATAAAGGCAACACAAAATATG
>NW_027168522.1:15000-17500 GCF_036898095.1 Palaemon carinicauda | reverse complement strand
CAACAGATTTTTAACGAATACAAAAACATCATTTACCTCAAGTTTAATGTTTCCTTAGACAAAAAATCTTATAAAATAAGGTAAGTCAACATACTCCCCATTTAGGTAAGAAACACAAATCCTGAGCTATTTACCACAAAATCCTGGGTGATTTATCCCCGAATCCTGTGGGGGATTTAACCACAATTCCTGGGGGGATTTAACCACAAATCCTGTGGAGATCTTACGAGATTTAGCCTCGATTTCTGGGGATTTAAACGTAATTCATGGAAGATTTAACCAAAATTTGTGGGAGATTTACCAACGAATTCTTGGAGGATTTAACCACGAATTCTGGGAGGATTTAACCATGAATCCTGGAGGATTTATCCCCGAATCCTGTGGGGACCTACCCCTTAATCCCGAGAGATTTATCCAGAGTCCTGTGGGGGATTTATCCCGAGTCCTGTGGGAGATTTATCCCCGAATCCTGTGGGGACCTACCCCTTAATCCCGAGAGATTTATCCAGAGTCCTGTGGGGGATTTATCCCGAGTCCTGTCCCGAATCCTGTGGGATTTAACCACAAATCCTGTGGGAGACCTTACGGGACTTATCCACAATTTATGGGGATTTAACCAAAAATTATGGGAGATTTAACCACGAAGTCTGGAGATTTAAACACGAATTCTAGGAGGATTTAACCTCGAATTCCGGGGGACTTAACCACGAATCCTTGGAATTTAACCATGAATCCTTGGGGATTTAAACACGAATCCTAAGGGGATTTAACCACAAATCAAGAGGGAATTTAAACGAATCCTTGGAAAATTTAACCATGAATCCTTGGGGATTTAAACACGAATCCTAAGGGGATTTAACCACAAATCAAGAGGGAATTTAAACGAATCCTTGGAAAATTTAACCATGAATCCTTGGGAATTTAAACACAAATCCTAAGGGGATTTAACCACAAATCAAGAGGGGATTTAATCACGAATCCTATGTGGACAACCATGAATACTAGGGGGCAGTTTAACTCTGAATCCTTCGGGGATTTAACCACAAATCATTGGGGATTTAACACCGAGTCTTAAGGCAAAACTATTTACACGGTAAAAAATAATATTGCCAAAACCCTTCTTTACCATCAAGAAATTTGACAGGTTAACAATTTTATCTTTCCGAATGAAGACAAGACGATTTAGGAGAACAAATCGAGATTGAAAAAAAAATAAATAAAATTGCCTCTGAAAACATTTTCAAACGAGCAGTTGCTTCTCCAAAGAAAATTAATATTTTTACGAACGATATGAAATTATCATGAAGTGGTAATAGATTTTGAGATTTTCAAATAATGGTGTTTGTTTACAAGACTACTTTTTTCCAAATTATGCAAAGCTATTGTTTTCCTCTATTACTTTTCCATAGTTTAAAACGATTCGCCATACAGGAAACAGGTTAAAATTATAAAAAAAAACTATATTATTGTATTTTAAAAAAACCTAACCTGGTTTCCTCACTAAACGACTTGGAACTGACATCTTCAACATAGTCAACCAAACGGAAGTTCGTGATGCCAGCGTATATTTGATATATATTCAAAATATGAAAAAAAGTGACTTAATACTCGTGTCCATAAAAAATACAATTCGAAAATAATGACACTTTTGAGTAATTATGAAAAAGTAGTAGAGAAAAACAACTTAAGTTTGGCAGTATATTTGTTTAAACAAATATTAAGAAGAACAAATCGAGATAGCTGTGAAAACAACACAAATTGCCTCTGTAAACATTCTTGAACGAACAGTCGTTTCTCAAAAGGAATTTTAATGTTTTTACGAAGGATATAAAATTATTATGAAATGGTAATAACAATACAGAGATTTCGAGATTTTCAAATAATTAGTATCCTCAAACCAAAAATACGCCTAAATGTTCAAAAATTCCTCTAAATGAATAATTATATAATGAATAACAATTACACCTACAAATTTATAAGTAATTAATTACATCATTTATGATTTAATCAGTATAATATTCCCACTTAACTAATATAAGCAAACTGTTTAATAATGACTTAATTATATCACTAGATTAAGCCCATAAATAGGAATGCCATCAGTATTGATTACAATTACATTAATATAACTTGATGACATCAGGAATTATCTTTATTACAACGATAATAAGTAACTTGATTATATAATAAATTAAAAAATACATCAGTAATAAATTAAATACACGAGAAATGGACATGTGTTCGCTGTATTGATAAATTAATCAAATAAATTAATAATAAATAAAATAAATTACCACAGAGCGTCCATTGATATTTTACAATTGAAAAAAGCAAAACAAAATCAATAACTTCAACTCTAACCAACATTATTCGTTGATAAAAAAAATATAAATTTCGTGGTCCACTAGGTCCAACCATCAACTCTCTCACCTGTCAGTCACACCTTAATGAGAGATACCCAATCCCTCGACTACCGGTAATATATATGAAGCTAATTGAA